>NC_046384.1:7345733-7415733 GCF_011125445.2 Fundulus heteroclitus
CCCGCGCGACTCCGCGGATATGCTGCTGTTGTGTGTAGTTGAAAAACCTGGCTTCAAACAATTACTCGCCACTCTTGATTCGCGATATAAATTTCCGGAATGCAAGTTTTTCTCTAACAGCGCTCCCTAAATTGTGCAACGAGTGCCGGGAACCAGTGCAAAATGAGCTGAAATCTGTCTCCTTACACGCCACAACCTCGGACCTCAGCCCTGCGTCAGCCTCTCAATTATGAAACCTGAGAAGTAACTAGTGTACTATTCCCACCTAAATAGGCTATTTTATTTATTTATTTGGTATTTTGATCATTTTACTGGTCACTTTAGTTTATTCTTTGTCATTATTTAATAACATAACTTAGGTCTCTTAAGTTATTTGTCTTAAAAAAAATTCTGTTATGGTTAAAAAAGTTGGTTAAATAAAGATTTAATTGTAATTCTGTGTTTGTGTTCTTTATTAAAATTAAATCATTTAGCAATATCATAAAATGTCCAGGCAGACTTGCACATAAAATATAGTTTTAAATAATTTCAATAATTATAGATATTGATCAAAATGCATTTTTTTTTTAATCGATAAGCTTTTTTTCTATATCGTCCAACCCTACATACACATTATCTTGGATATTCCCTGTATCCTCTTTGGCTTCACTACACCAGCTCCAGGGCTGGGCTGTGCAGCTAGAAGGCTCCGTGGTCCTGCTGATTACTACTTGGTCTGGGCTCAGACCGGTTACCGTCATAGGCTGCAGGCCAAGGTTGTGTTGGACTGAACCCCCAGTGAGTTTTTAAGGTGTGAACAAAATCAAAACAGTCCCACTCAAAATGTTGAAAGCAGAGCAGACACAGCAGAGGGCTCAGCTTCCCCTTCTCATTAGTCTGACCTGGTTCATATACTTTGACCGTCGCTCAGGATCCTGAGGATACCTAAATAAACAAACACTATCCTTGTAATACAACGTGATGGCATAGGCATAACTTGGAACCAACAAAACTGTGAAAACTTTACAAACTGTCTGCTACGACGCTGCTGTTCTTGGGGTTAACGGCTCTGGAAGTCGTTCTCATGCTTACGTCACTTGAGCCTCCTTCCTCAGTCGCTAAGCGGCGCTACGGACCTCTCTAATTTGCAGGAATGGCAGTGGTTAGTTGAGTATAACAATGTAACGCAGGTACGCTTGTAAATATTAAATAGATTGGGGAGAACTTTTCGGTTTACAAAACTTGGCAGAAAAGTAAAATATCATATCATCAGCACTTTAAGGCTAAACAAGGTTGCTCTACAAAGAACTGACTATGCCAAGGGGGTGAATACTTTTGCAAGCAACTGTAAACAAACAATACACAAAAAGTAGAACTTAAATCAAATAATTAAATCAGACTAAATTACCTAACTATATCTTTATAAAAATTTCTAATTTCAGGTTCAGATCAAAACCCTTTATGTGCATACTGTGTTTCAATGTTTCCTGCAGATGTTCAGCAGAAGCTGATTGTTAAAGAAGAAGCTTCTTTAGACCGCAGACCTCCTGCCGACCTGCATGACCCAAAGCTCCCCCACATTAAGGAGGAACAGAAGGGAGTCTACATCAGTCTGGGAGGAGAGGAGCTCAATGGGAAGGAGGTGATTAATGCCATCAGGTTTCCAGACGCTGCTCTTAACATAGAGAGTCTGAATGATGAACAGCCTCTGCCTTTCTCACAGCTTTATCCAGACCAAATTAAAGGCCAGGAGCTTCCAGAAGAGAATGATGGAGAAGAATCCACCAGGATACATGGAGATGCTTCCATTTCTTTAGAGACTGAAGACACTGAGAAGGATGAAGAGGACAGTGGTGTAGAACACCCTCTCTCTGAGCTAAAACTCTTGTCAGACTCTGGATATAAGAAATGTTCTGTAGGGAATAAAAATGTGGATTCAAGAAGAAAGGTCCAGACAGGAATGAAGCTTAGCTGTGAAGACTGTGGCAAAACATTCATTGGAAAATCAGCTTTAAACAGACACATGAGAATCCATACAGGACAGAGGCCTTTTTGTTGTGATCTATGTGGACAGAGATTTAGCCGAAAAGAAATTTTAAACACACACATGAGAATCCATACAGGAGAGAAGCCTTTCTGTTGTGATCTATGTGGACAAAGTTTTAGCAGAAAATCCACTTTTAACAGACACGTGAGAATCCATACAGGACAGAGGCCTTTTTGTTGTGATCTATGTGGACAGAGATTTAGCCGAAAAGAAATTTTAAACACACACATGAGAATCCATACAGGACAGAAGCCTTTCTGTTGTGATCTGTGTGGACAAAGATTTAGCCTAAAAGAAAGTTTAAACAGACACATGAAAATCCATACAGGACAGAAGCCTTTCTGTTGTGATCTATGTGGACAAAGTTTTAGCCAAAAATCCACTTTAAACAGACACATGAAAATCCATACAGGACAGAAGCCTTTTTGTTGTGTTCTATGTGGAAAAAGAATTAGCCGAAAAGGAAATTTAAACACACACATGAAAATCCATACAGAAGAGAAGCCTTTCTGTTGTGATCTATGTGGACAAGGATTTAGCCTAAAACAAAATTTAAACAGACACATGAAAATCCATACAGAAGAGAAGCCTTTCTGTTGTGATCTATGTGGACAAAGATTTCACCAAAAACAAAATTTAAACAGACACATGAAAATCCATACAGGATAGAATCCTTTCTGTGGTGATCTATGTGAACAAAGATTTAGCCATAAAACCACTTTAAATACACACGAGGATCCATAAAGGAGGGGAAATAGCTCTGATATGAAAAACTTACTCAAACTGCACAGCTTTAGTTTGCTGTGAGATGTTTCTGTGTTGTCATTAAAGGCAACCGAATTCTCTTACCAAATTCAGTATTTCTCTAGTTCCTGTTTTTGAGATTTTGAAACATTTCAAGATATTTTTCATTGCATTGCTTGTGTTCAGACTGAGCTGTAGCACAGGTCTGTTCTCAGTTTATGCCCGCTGCTCTAAACACTAGACCCACCCTCATAGATAGTGAGATTCCTTTAAGGGTGTCTGTTGTTTTCCCACCTTAGGAAGGGTGTTCAACATATATGTTCAAGAGATGTATGAATTGTTGGTAGGAAAGGACATATTGAAATTACAGTGACTTGAAACTACGGCAGAGTATTGGCAGGGTCAACACTGCGTACCAAAGTAATATTCAAACTTTTCTGACTGGATCTGGGGATTTAGTTTGCATTGTTCTAGTTTGTTTCTCCTAAACAAATGTCCAAATATTTACCCGTTTTAAATTCTTTTTGTTTTAATATTGTTTTAGGAAAAGTATTGCCGTCAGGTACATATGAAAAAGTTTGTTCAAGAAAAGGATTAACAGGCAAAAGCTTTGCCCTTTAGGGTGTGATCTGCTGATTATCAGTTTGTGTTACTAACCAAAACTAGTTAGTGTAACTAAGTCTAATATAAACATGAAAATAAAATATACCACAGATTTTCTTGAAAACCAGTTTTAACCATGACAGAAAACGATTATAGTCATAGCAGAAGGAGAAGGATTTAGAGTATCACAAGGTCTCTGGTTATTAATTATAGCTCACCTTTGCTTAGTTGAAACATTCTTCAAAACATTCACAATTTGAAAAAGAAAACTTGCTCTCATTGATGATGTCCTGGTTTGTGTTCATCTGTCACATTTAATCTCAATACATCAGTTTATGGTTGTAACATGAACAAGTGAGGAAAAAGTTAAATGCTGTATTTCCTAAGGACCTACGTTTCCAAGCAGGCTTCTGTGGTTTTTATTGTGCTTTTGCTCTCTGTGTTTTATTCTGGTATGTTCTGAAATATTTGCTTTTATAAGATCTGTAAAACACTTGGCTGACTGTATATTGTATCTTGAAGTGCTTTCTTAATAAAGTTGTTGAATTGAGTTATTTCTGTTTTACTTATGAATGAGTCAAACTTCAGATTTATCTTGTATAAAGATTAGGAGTTCTAAATAGAAATTTGTCCTAAAGTTAAATTCTTAAAGGTATACTATGCAACCGGGGTTGATTTTCCAGCGAGGCTCCCCCCAGAGGGCGAAAGTCAAACTGCGCTGTCGTAAATATGCTCAGCTGTTGTCCTGGTTTCTCCGTCAAGTCAGGCGCGGTTGTTTTGAGCTTAGCAGACAGGCGAACGCAACGAAAAGTAAAAAAACGGCAGTACAAACAATGACTAACACAGTGAAAGTATGAACATGCAGAGAGAGAGAGAGAAACCATTACAATGTTACTTACAATCGCATCATCAGAAACGCGAGGTCAGCCTTGCAGCCTTCTTTTTCTTTTAGCTCTCGCCATTCGGAAAAAGCTTGCCCGATGTTCACCCGTGTACGACTCCTCTCTCTGTCCAGAGCCCTTTTCCTCTTTCTTGCCTGCTCCAACATGGGCTTTCGCTGTTTTCTCGCTGGTTCCGCCATGATAACTGCACGAATATCGCCACTGCGCTAGCAACGAGCATGCCTTTCACTGCGGGCGTGTAGCAGTTCTTGCCGTAAAGCAAGACCGACTCTCGCGATGCACCAGACTTCTGAGCCTGTGGGTGCGGGCCGAGTGCTCCTGCAATGGCGTACCGCGAGCGAGCTATTTTTAGAACGTGACGTCATATCACGTGGTACAGGTAGGGCAAATATGCGTTTTCCCCCACTCTTTCGCTGTACGATACCCTTGGTTTTACTCAGTAAAACTACCGCTTTTTCTAAGTCTAAGACGTCTCCTAACCATGGTTTTTAAACATTGTTGTTATGGAACGTGCAACAGCGACTCGAGGTACGCTGATAGGCCGCATATGAAGGATGTTAAAGCCGCAAGCGGCGTCGATCGGGCCTCGCAGCCTAGCGCCGCTCCGGCCTATTGGCCACCGCTGTGGTGCCAGCCGGCCCCCCACCGCAGATGCTGTCACGCATTTTCCTCACCTGTCCACCAGGCGATTCACACGAACGCGTTCGGAAGCGCTCCCCCATGACTCACAACAAATCTGGTGCAGACCGGTCGATGCAGCGAGGAGATACAGCCGTTGGATAATGATAATGCATTTGGCCACAGGACTGGACTAAATTGTTCGGCGGGCCGGACAATTTATACCGATTCCTGGACGGTGACTACAAACAGAAAAAAACGGCCGATGACGCCATGAACGCCGAGCAGGAGAAAAACATCGACTTACTGTTCTATCAACTCGGCCCATTTTTCAATCTTTCTAAGTCCTCGACACTCAAGCCATCGTTTGAGCTGAACGTTGGTATGTTGTTCCACAGTTCTACCAGTAAACTGGGCGCCTGGACATCCTCTTGTGAAAGTTTAACGGCTGAAAAGTCGGTCATATCATTGTATCTGTTGCACGAGTAATGGCTGGTTGCTACGTGCGCTCTCACACTGTTTGTCCTACCTTAGCGGCAAAAGGGGCGTTGCTCATGAGATGGTGACGTCACGTGCGCGGTACGCCATTGCAAGTACGGTATTTCCCCTACAGACCACCAGGGCAGCCGAGAAAACCTTTGTTCGACCTGAAATGACTCATTTAATCATCCAAAACGGTATGGAACACATTAACTGAAAAATGTTGCATAGTATGACTTTAAATCCAGCAAATTTCACCAAGTTATATTTTATTGCTAAATATCAAATCCTCAAGCATTCTTATTAGAAAGATATTCCTTACTTTAGTTTAACTTTCTGGCATATGTGAACCTGTAACCATTATAGTGAAACAAGGTGGGGTGTATCATCTGCATCATTAGACGGTTCAGATGATCTGGATTAGAGATGGACGATAAGTCAATAACAATATGTATGGATAGATAGACGTGTATAAATGATAGAAGAAAAGGTCAATTGAAACATTTCTTAGAAAAACACTTTTACTTCCTTTTGCATTCTATCCTATCATGTAGATTAATATTAAAGTCATAACATCCTCCCAACCAATCACAGACCAAGGAACGCTTTGTCACCAAGCTGCGCCTTCAAAGAGTTCAGAGAGCATTTGCTCTTTTATTTTTATAAAACGTGCAGTTTTGGTAAAAAGTTGGTTGAATAACGGGATCAGTTTGAAATCAGTGTTTGTATGTTCTGTATCTAAAAACAGGTTGCTAAGCAACAGCATAAAATGGGCAGGGCTGCACTTAAAATATACGTTTTCAATTTGTTGATAATTATCGATATTGATTAATATGATTTCTATTTAATCGATATGCTTTTTTCTGTATCGTCCAGCTCTAATCTGGATCATATACTTGTTGATGGACATAGCACTTTATGGCGTAATCACAATGATACAAATGGGGAAGTAATAGAAGAATAATTGGATATAAAAAAATGGTTTAATTCATGGTAGTGGAACTAGAATCAACATTAGGGAGAATACAGTGTCCACAATTGACCTCACACTAGTTTCAGATTCACTCGCAGCTGATTGTTCTTGGAAAGTAATCAAATATACAACTATAGGAAGTGACCACTTCCATATATCAAATGGGTGATTTTCAGTCGTTGTGCTTCGGCGTTGCTTGTGGTGTCCCTCAGGAATCAATACTGGGTCCAACATTGTTTATTTTCTCCACAAATGACAAATGTAAGGTTTCAAACGGATTGGTTTGTTTTGCTTGTGGATGACACAAATATTTTCTGTACAGATGAGTGCTTGGATGAATCACTCCAGAGATGAATAAACAAAAACCTGGTTTGTCAAAAACAAGTTGGTCTTAAATTTGGAGAAACCTAATTCATGTTATTTGGTCATTATAAAGGAAATATGCATGTGAAAGTCATAATAGATGGGATAAATGTGGAAGTAGTAAATTAAATGAAATTCTTGGCTGTGACTATTGACTACAAAATCTGCTGGAAACCTCACATTACATCTGTTCAGACTAAACTATCTAGAAGCATGACAGTTTTTACTGAAGCAAAACACTTTCTGAATTATAAAGGATTACATATTCTCTAATGTTGCCTGATTTTGACAAAGTTTAGCTGTTGTGTAGAAGTCTTCCTGAAAGAGAGGAAAGATATCATTACAGGGAGAACCTACATTTCTAAATATTATGTGCTCAAACAGTCATGGTGGTGTGGAGGTCTGGACTAAACTCAGCAATGAATTAAAGCAATGTTGAAGCATGACGCTGCTCAGGAAAAGGTTCAAACTGGTTTTCCTAAAAAGACCTCAGATGGAGGAAGGGCAGTGAACACCAGTGGGTCTTTTGTATCCACAGGACATGGGTGAATACACACTTTGCAATGGTCGGGTGGTGTAGGCTATGGGGTGTTCTCTTATTCAAGGGAGTCCTAAACTAGTTTTGGACTTTATGGGTCAGCTTCCAACCTTACCAACAACAGCTCTATTGTAATGCATATCTGTTCATAATGTATGAAAGCCTCTGTAATGCTGAGTCGGCTTTGAAAACTATTCCTGTCAGATATTTTACTATCTGTATATTGTGGTGTTTATCAGTCATCACAGGTATCGTGCCTTTGATGGGGCGGAATAAAACTATATGTGAATAAAATTTGTTTGTGAATGTTATAACAGCAACTTTTGTTTTACCTTTACAGTAGTGTTGTTTTATCAGTTATTCAAAAAAAAATGTTACAGGATAAATTACATTTTATATAAATAATAAAATCTTAGTTACCTTTGATCGCCACACACATACAATACCAAACTTTTGTTGGCATTTCGCTGCTAAATACAGTAATGTTATAATATAAATTATTAGTCTTTTCACAATATGTAAACAATAATCTGTTCATCTAAAGGTTGGAATGTTATCCCCCGAGTGGTGATGTCAACAATCCATCGATTTAAACCAGAATGAACTGCACAGTGCAAAGGCATCTTCTACTGTTTTGCTATAGCCAAGTAGAAGAGGTGACTACTTCAAGATGGCGCCACCAATTCTTGCACCTTGCCAGCAAATGCCATCAGAGCGGACCTCTTCCCAATCGAGCAACTACGTTGATACTTCTGGATATAGTATCATAAGAATATAGGAATATATTATAAGATTTAATTTATTAAGCTTATATATATTTGTGGTTTAATTTAATTTACATATATATATATATATATATATATATGTGTGTGTAGGTAGATAGATAGATAGATAGATAGATAGATAGATAGATAGATAGATAGATAGATAGATAGATAGATAGATAGATAGATAGATAGATAGATACAGAAAGCACTCATCACATTCATGTGACTCATGCTACATACTCCGGTATGGTAGGTGGCGCTATGCACCTAAAAGTCAAGGTTGCAATCTGCCATTGATCCAAAAGAAGTAGAAGAAGAAGTTGATACTTCCGGGTTCTTTTTCGTTTGTTCCTGTGTTGCTGTGAGGCCAGAAGCGGGAGTGAAGCTGAAAGAGAGCAGCAGCTGCTGCAGGTAGTGATGGCGAGATGAAGCCTCATGAGGCATTGAACCACTCAGCCAACTGGTTCGAGAAAAGGTTCATTTCTTGACGGTTCATGTGCACACAGCACCACCTACTGGCAAGTTGTATAATCACAGCCAGCTGTATTTTAACACGTGTGATGCATATCATTTTAGTCTATTATGGCTCTTGGGAATGACTTCACAGAAGGTGTAGGACGAAATCATTTGTCTACATAAATTTTGTAAACACGTGTACAATAAAATATTGTTTGAATGTATTCTCTGTGTGTAATTATTCCCAAAATAGTAGTGACATGATATGGCATGTTGTGTAATGTTTTTCTGTGACTCTAGAAAAATGGCATGGGCTTAATCAGGCAGAGGACAATGAAATTGTTGTGGAACTAGGCAGGGGGTAGTGAATAGGCTAATGCTTGTGTAACTTGGATGATTTCATGCATTTTTATTAAGAAACAACAATTTCTCCACAGTTTTTGGTTTCAAATGATTTCTCTTTTTTGATACTACTTCTCCAACCTTTGAAAAGACACGCTCACATGGCACAGATGATGCCGGGGTGCATAAATAAATAAGTGCAAGTATGTACAGATTGGGGTACTGTGACCAATGATTAGCCCAGTACTATACGGTCCCACATTTTACCCTCAGCAGCAACACTGAAGCACACAGAGGTTCCCGCTGCGTCTTTACGCACGATCCAGCTGCTGATGTCTCCTCTCTTTTCAGCTCAATGCAATTCTAGACAGTAACAGTTTATAACCTATATCACCTTTCACAGCAACAGGTTTCTCATCTCAGTCGACCAGACAAATCTGTATTGCTCTCCTCAGTGCGCTCTGGGCGGTGAGGTGGGAGGATTTTACCCGATGGTGCGCTGCGTGCGAGGGATAAACAGGGTGGAAATGCATAAATAAAAACTGTAAAGGGCTCCTATACAGTGATCATAGGAGCTGACCGGTCTGAGATCAGCCTCCTGATGTTACAAGTTCTTTAAAATGAAAGCGCGCACCCAAATTACAAGTAACGTAATTTTGCGCACCTGAAAAAAGCGCACGGCAGAAGCGCACCGAAGTGCTGAGGCACAGAAATACGGTGCATGTAGTTAAAAATGCAGAATTAATAAAAACAACTTATAACCAGACGTAGCGTTTTAAACTGCATCTGGTGAGCAGAACTGTTTTATGATCCAGAGTGCAGCCATCACTGGTTCTGAATAAAGGCTTTATCTGGCAGCAGCCCCCCCTCCCCTCCTGCGTACGTAGTACAGGACCTTATCGGCTTACTTTCACCACTGGTTAAAACTAAAATTATTCATAATCGCTCTTCCTGCTGCTCTGTTAACATGAACTGCAGCAGGAATGATGGCCACAAGCTGTGAAAGAAGCCGAAACATCTCAGCAGAAGACGGAGTTTTTATCGTCCGCTGCCCAGATGGGCGTTGGGATTTTTATGCGTGAAAAATGCCATGTTTGCGTCTGACCGTGTGAAGTCAGTGATGGTCAATGCGTGATAGTTGAGAGCACTGATCTCCTATCTATCTATCTCTCTCCTAAACTCTCCAAACACCAAACTAACTGTCTCAAACTAAATAACCACTATCCAAACTCTGCTATCCAAACTATCAAAACTCTATCCACTCTCTCAACTGACCGCAACTCGCCTACAACAACCCACATTTTGAATGGAGCCTGTGGGGTTTTTAAAGCTGTCAAAGCCGCGCCAACATCTGAGCCACTTCCCGGAGCAGTCACGTGGTACAGCCGGCCAGCGAGGCTTCGGACGTCATCGTTTTCGGCTCCTCCCCTAAATGAAGCAAGCCTCGATACGCGCTTCACGGAAACGCCCCCTCCATTACTCGACACACGCCTCGAAGCCTCGGCACATCACGTAACATCACTAGCTGCAGGTGATGAAGTCTGGAAAGAAGTCCAGCAGCTGGAGGCACAGCGGAGAAACTGGAGGGAAGCAGGAGCTCAAAGAGCGGCAGGACGCAGCAGAGGAGACACCGATGATGGGGGATGTTTTCCAGCCCAGAGTTCTGCTGCACCCATCAGGTTTGGAGATTTCCTTCTTCATGCTAACTGTGTGGATGGAGCTAAAGTTTAGGAGCCGTTTTCAGCAGCTGATGGATTCCTCCTCTTCATCAGAACTCGTTGCAGGGTTTCCCCCAGAAAACTGGCTAAACCTGCAGCTCTGCATAGAAGATGCTAATGCTAGCTTAGCATGTAGCATAGAGGTGCTAATGCTAGTTTAGCATATAGCTTAAGTGATGCTAATGCTATCTTAGCATGTAACACCGTTCAGCTTCATGTTTTTCTTGTCTGTCTACCTGGGAAAGTTCCTCCGAACAACTTTTTTTGGTTTATCTCATCTAGAAAGAGGGTCACGTGTTTTCTTCTGGCTGTATAGGACCAATCTGCCATAATTCAGAATACATACAGAATAATTAAACGAGTCAATAATATAAATACTGGGCTAAGAAGTAGCTAAAATGATAAAAGCATGTAATGTGTTTCAGTGTTGGCTGCAGATGTTAAAGAAGAGGCTCCTGAAGAACAGAGTCCTGAGGAGGAGCAGCAGGAGTCAGAGCCCCTCCACATAAAGGAGGAACAGGAGGAACCCGGGGTCCATCAGGAAGGAGAGCAGCTCCTTGTGAAGGAGGAGACTGATACCAGGTTTCCATTGACTGCTGCTCCTATCAACAGTAAGGAGGTTTTTAGTTTGTTTGTGTGTCCCGTCTTGCAGCTTGAGCGACTCTGCGTTCTTCGATCCTATTTCAAATGTTCATGTTAGTCTGCCGGTCTTTAAGGAAACACAAAGTTGGTTTATTATATCTGACACATTAATTAGCAGAATTAAAAAGGACACAAAATTATAATTTTCTGTCCCTTTTGATTTGGAACTGACTGATGCAGTTCTTGTTTTTAACCCAACATGTTTACTTGGCAGCTTTCATCAGAATTCTGTAGATAAAGAGTCCACTAATATCTCTGCCTTATTTCCTTTAGTTTTATTTTAATTCTTTTTTTTTTTTTTTTTGCCAATCCGCTGTACATATGTGGACGCACTGTATGTACGTTATGCACCTTTTCCTCCTTTTGGCACCTTCTTTTGATTATTGAGCCGATGTGAAAAGTAAATTTCTCCACTGTGAGATCAATTAAGTCTATCTTATCAAAAAACTATTGATCTATGACATTTAATTTTTTTCAGCCTTAGAGTATGGAAGCTTCTTAATTTTAATTCATTTCTGTATTTGCTTGATTATGCTGATTTTATGGAAATTTGATTTATTGAATCACCTTTTTATTGAGTTCTTTAACGGTTGTAAAACACACATGGTGCATAGTTCTAAAAATAACTAGGAGGTCTTTAAAGATTGCCTGTAGCCAAAACTTAATAAAGACCCTTGGGACTTTTGAGTCACTAAAACTTAACCAATACAATAACAAGTGCCGTTTTATCAGAGTAAGAACCACCGTTAACTAGGGGGGTGGACAGGAAATGGGTCCCACTTATCTAGGTAAATAGGTCTCTCGTTTACACTACCCTCTTTTAGCCGAGACCAGTCCGAGCTCGGTAACCGAGATAACTCTCGAGTGTAAATGTTAAGCAGACTGAACTGAACCAAGCCAGACACAACTGGACCGCGCTAAATGCAGACCAGTTCCTGGTGTGGTTTCGGCCTGTTTTTTTTTTTTTTTTTTTTGGCCCAGTTATCTGATAACGAAGAGCGCATGAGCAGACTACGTCATGCCCTTTACAGTCAGCTGACTGTCTGGCTGCACGTCCCGATTCACACTCCATTCAGACAAATTCAGACATTCATAATAATACTAGCTTCTTACCGTGCCACACGGTTTCCAGTGATGATTCTGCCTAGCAGCGTGATAAACCTCAGCGTCTGTCGTTTCCGGCGTCTGTAAACCCGGAGTAGAGGTTGGTTTGTCTCATCCACTTCCCAAAAGCCGACTCTCTCAAGTAAATTCACCAATGGTTGCCTTCGTCCTCTGACTCTCCGCAAACACCAAAATATCACAATATCAAGCATAACATCCTGAATGTTACGGGCGCCGCTGTTTAGTTTTGCTGGGTTCCGCTTTCAATCCCAGAGAGCAGCAGTACCGCAGATCGTCACTAGGCGAGGAGCAACCAAGGAACCGAGATGGTGTGGTGTGTAAACGGTCGTCTCGGCTTGGTTAACTGATCCAAGCTCGGACTGGTCTCTGCTCGGATCGGTTTAACAAGGGTAGTGGAAATGGGGCTATAGGAACTCTAAGCAAGTTAATTCTCATTAGATACACAGATATTTTAGAAGCCTAGCTAAATTAGCTTTAACCCAAAATAGAGAGGGATGGAGGAGGAGGTTTAGTTCAAGTCAGACAACAACAATAGCCATCCGAACATAATCAACTACATATATATGGAAATATTACATATAGCAAGACAAAAACCAGAGGGAGAAAATTTGGATAGTGCATGATTAGAGGCACAGCAAAAATTAGGTTTAAGGTCCCATCTATTGTAATCAATCACTGTTCACACAGATGTATTCTTATAAAAAACCCTAAGATCAGACCAGAATCAGACATACTTTAATAATCCCAGAGGGAATTTGCTGTTTCAATACCATCACCATAACATCACAAACATTTCAGGGGGGAGACGGTTCACTGGGGCCATGCAGCCAAGGACAAAAACTGCCACAAGGTGCTACCCTTATCTGTAGAAGGAAGATAGCAACAACATCGGGGAAAGGGAGGGAGAAAAAAAAAGACAGATGCTTGACAATTTACGCTCTCACAAATAAAGTGTCAAACAACCGACAAAAAAACCCTCATAGCACAAATAGCACAATAACACAAGACACAAATATGCAGAAAGGTAAACATCTGAGGCCCATCGCGTGTACGTAAGTTCATCAGTTTTATGAGTATCAGTAATGTGACTGTGTTTGGATGAAAGTATTTATATTTCTGTGAACGCTCTCCAGAGGCCATTGTCCTTGATGTTATCAGCCGGCCCACAGTTCAGAGAAGCATCCACAGGTGCCACGGGGGAGGAGGGAAGACTGGGGCTTTTCTGGGCACTCTCCGCCATAACAATCCAGGAGTAGAGATAGGGAGGGCGAAATCCAAATATGTTATTTGTTATGTGGGCAAGCTGCACTTCCTTTACTGTCAGCTTTTAGTCTTTTGCTGGCTCAAATGATGAATCCAATATTCCGAATTTTTGGGCTTTTCCGCGCTACACTTCCAGATTTAATCCAATCACACCCTTGAGTTCAACCACCAAAGCCAGACTGCATTCCAGCACAGTCAGCCCTCAACTCAGCTCTTTTACCTTCCCGGTTTGTCCGTTCACAGCCATAGTAAGCGCGTTGTTTGCAGCCGGCAGCCTGATCAAGGCCAAATAGCTCCGACATCCGCTGTATTTGCTGAAAATCCACAAAAACCAATAAGTAGAGATCCAAGTATCCTTAATCCAAATGTAAAAGTTTCAAACGTCCAGGAATAACAAAGTTGAAAGACACACAGGAATTTAGGGTGTATCTCACAAAATGAGTCACATCAAGACCGGACGGTTCCCCCTTTCGTTGCCTACCCGTCGAAAAAATTTATCAATAGTATTGAGAGACCAGCTTACCAGATCCATGTTTTTCAGAGTTCGGTTGATATGAAGAAAGTGCTCAGAAAGACAAGACATAGCAAAGCAGGAGAGGGGGGGGGGGGTGAAAAGCTGTAGAGGAGAGAGAAAAGACACGACCGACCTCGAACAGAGACAGAATGATACTTTTAATATCTAATAATTATAAACACGACTGACAAATACAATAGAAAGATATTAGTGATGTTCTTGACAATGGAGGAATATGTAATTTCCCTCAAATATTTTTCTATCCAAGTTATGACATGATAGTAATATTAAATAAATATTAAATCATTAATTTAAGAAATATTTTGATGTAGGGTTAGGGTTTCCTCTACAAAGAACTGACTATTCCACGGGGGTGAATACTTTTGCAAGCAACTATAAACAAACAATACACAAGAAAATGTAGCCGTTAAATCAGGGGTTAAAGTTCTCCGTCGCTGCGACGCTGCTCAACCAATGAAACCTGGAAGAACCAGGACATTAGCCAATCAGGAAGAGAGTAGGGCGTTTCTTTACAAAGCGGACATCTGCCAGTCTGAGGTTTATTGGTGTTCACCGTTTTAATTTTTGGAAGAGCATTTTAAACTGACCTCGTATAGCATGGATGAAAGTAGCAGTAGTCAAAGGTTTTCTTTGGATTTATGCTAACCAGCAATTCAGAAAGTTTAGCGGATTGAACATCTGACAAAAACTTCCTCGATAAGTGTGTCTGTCGCTGCTCTTGCAGTTAATTAATGAGTTATTTCCACCTGTGGCCACGTCACCTGTCAGCGTTTATTCCCTGGCTTCCAGTAACTTAGGTGATAAATCAACCAGGGATCTCCTCATGATTCACTATTATGTTAGATTTCAAACTCAGAGTAACGTGCTAGCTCAGGCTACTTTAGCATGACACACTATTTTTTAAGACGAGTGGGAATGTGAAACAATGTCCTGCGTTTGACTGGGTCAGAGTCAGAAAAAAAAAAAAAAGATCACCATTTTAAGCAGAGATTGGTTCTGAAGATGAGCTTTTAACATGGTGAGAACATTGCAGAAACCCAACCCATAAACCGTACTTTAATGCTTATTAATTTGTTGTCTCTGTATTTGACAAACTAAGGCTGAATCACGTTGCCAAACGAAGAACCTGGAGTTACTAAACAGTTACTAAACAGTCTCATTCAGGGGTATTAAGCTCCTGCCCAGTTGCAAGCAAAGTGTAAGACTGGAATGACCTGGAAATTTAAAACCTTTTTCCAGGCTTAAACTGTATGAATATGGATATAAGCAGCAAGCAAAAATATTGTTGTTGGTGTGAAAGCTCAGAATTAGATGTTTGAGAGAGAGAGAGAGTGAAAAAACGAACAATAAAACGTATGACTTTATTGAAATGTAAATTTTTTATTAATTTATATGTATATGCCTAATACCATGTCTATCTTTAAGAGGCAAAAAAATATATCGGCATGGTATTTATTTACAAATTTATTTACACATTGTGTAAACATCAGGGCGTCATGATTAGTCATTTAGCCATCATAGTCCAGAGTTTAACATTTGGCACCAGGATGTTTTCATTCCAATTCTGAAAAGTGCTTGAAAAATAACAAAATAAAAATATTTTTTGTACAAGCATGTATTTTATTAGTGTTTTTGCAAAATTGCATATTAAAATACCCAAACAGACTATTACACTTTCAGAAATAAAAGGATAAAGCATGCAATTAATTTGCAATTAATCTCGAGTTAACTATCAACATTATGTGATTAATCGATTCAAATTAAAATTTGTAATCGTTTGACAGCCCTAATATAAATACATGTCGTGTCCTTCACATTTGTTAATTTAATTTTTTGTTGTCTGTTTTTAAAGAGTATTAATACGTTTTCTGCTCGAAGCGATTGAAGTAAACTAATACCCACTCCCAGAATATTTTGGCATATTTTGGCCCAAAAAATCAACAGAAAAGGTCAAGAGTAGACGACGGGACAAACAGCCATGGTAATGTTACAGGACGAACTTTGGTGGATGATGAAGATTTTTAGGCAGCATTACAAGACAAGAAGCAGCAGCAGCCCATTTCTCCACCCTCCCGCCCAGGACAGGTTACATGCTGTCTCCAGCCAGACCGCATGCAGGCCACATAACCTTGTTGTTATGTTAATTTATAAAACACTTGAAATGACCCCCCCCCCCCTGTTTTTTTTGCAAATCGCACACTGCATACGTCCCTATTGCGTCGTGGAGAACGAAGGTTTCCAATACCTGCTCGACACTCTTGAGCCGGGGTATTGCATTCCCACGCGACAGCACCTCAGCGAATCATTGATTCCAAAGTTATATGGCAAAGTTCGTGATAGTGTCATTCAAGAGTTGCAGGAGGCACAGCGCGTAGCTGTAACATGTGACGGCTGGACTTCCTGCACTACAGAATCCTTCATCATCCAACATGCCACTTGATTGACCGCGGATGGGAGATGCACAATAGCGTATTACAGACGCGTGTGCTGGCGGAGACACATTCAGGAGTTAACTTGTCTGAGTGACAAAGCACCAGCCCTCGTCACGGATAATGCATCTAATATGAAGAGGGCTGGGGAAGAGGCCGGGATGTCACCCCACATCATGTGCTTCGCGCACACACTCAATCTTTCCACTCAAGATGGCCTCAAGATCACAGCCACAGACAGGCTTTTGGGTAGAGTTAGAATTGTGAGTTTTTTCCATCGCAGTGCAATAGCGTACCGCGAGCGAGCTATTTTTAGAAACGTAACGTCACAATGACGTCACATCACGTGGTACGCAGTAGGGCAAACTTGCATAGTCCGCCGCTGTTTCGCTGTAAAAGAGACGTGCGTTACCCTTGGTTTTACTCGTTAAAACGACTGCTTTTTCCAAATCTAAGACCATGGTTTTTAAACATTGTTGCTATGGAACGTGCAACAGCGACTCGAGGTACGCTGATCGGCCGCATATGAAGGATGTTTTCTTCATTACTTTACTGAAATTCAAGGAGAAATGTGTGCGCTGGGTACACCGATGCGGTCGGCCTACACAACAGTTCAACCCAGAAAAAGTTACCAAATTCACCTACATATGTAGCAAGCATTTTGTCGGAGGAAAGGGCCCAACCGAAGAACATACTGACCCAATTCCAGCGACATCAAGTAGTGAACAGGTAAGAGTATTTTGGTGGCCGACATGTTAATAATGAAGCGCCTGCTACCATGATAGCATATAGGCTATCATGGTAGCAGGCGCTAACATGATACCCTGCTACCAGGATAGCCTACTCAAAAACATTTCAAATAAGACAAACATTAAACATATACCGATCCCTGGACGGTGATTACAAACAAAAAAACGGCCGACGACGCCATGACCGCCGCGCAGGAAAAAACCCCAAAGCTTACCGTTAGATCAACTCGGCCCGTTTTCCGGTCTTTTTAAGCCCTCGACACTCAAGCCATCGTTTGAGCTGAAGGTTGGTGTGTTCTTCGACAGTGCGACCAGTAATCCGTGCGCCTGGAACATCGTCTTGGGAAAGTTTAATGGCTGCAAAGTCGGTCATATCGCTGTTTCTGTTGCGTGTGTAATAGCTGGTTGCTACGGACGTTCTCCACCTGTATGCCCTACCTAAGCGGCAAAAGGGGCGTTGCTCTTGAGTCGGTGACGTCACGTGCGTGGTACGCTATTGCCACCGCAGTGTACAAGAAAAAACGAAAACTGCTTGACCTCCCGTGCCACAAACTTAAAGTGGACGTAAAGACAAGGTGGAACAGTATCCATGTATTTTTGCCAGTTTTTTCCCTGCCATTCACTATATGCACGCGCGGAAGCAACAACAAAAAAACTCGTGTTACTGTCAAATAAACATGCAACCATATCGGGTTAGGTTTTTTTTTTAAATCTTGGCGAGGCGGTTGCGTGAGTTTGGCGAGGCGGCTGCCTCGCCAAGATAGCGCTGCAGGAAACACTGCATTGATTTTTGTTAAGTATTGTTATTCTATAGTGAATATAGTATCGGCCTATTTTTGTTACCATTTGCAGTTAATGCACTTTTGCACTCATTGCACTGATTTTGTTAAGTATTGTTCTATAGTGAATATAGTATAGGCCTATTTTTGTTACTTAATCTGCTAGTGCACATATGCATTCATTGCTCTGATTTTTTGATGCAAAGCCTTTTAGAATGTATAACACAGAGGCATTATTATTTTTCAGTCAATGAGGTTTTCGATTGTATTGTATCGTGGTGTATTCTTGAGTATCGAAAATAATCGAACCATTTGGTCAGGAAATCGATACTGAATCGAATCGCCATGATGGATGTTATGGGAGTTTTGGGTGGAATTCTAAACAATAGTAACTGAGTTCCCATCTTTACTAAATGACGAGACGGTGGTATGACGTCCCAGCACTTTTATTGAGAAACAGAGCAGAGATTCACATAGTTGGAAAGTAATCGCACCCCTCGGTTCCGCTGCGTCTGCGTCTGCCCTGTCTCTGCCTGCCTCGCTTTTCGGGCTTCCCCTAATACTGCACCGTGGCCTTCCCATGAGACAAAACAAAGACAGTCTATCATAATTAATCAGTATCCCTCAGCAGCTGCAGCATTTGGCCTTGCAATCAGTAAACAGTGGATCTTATACACAGACATCAGGTCTCCAGGCCTCCTCTGTCCGAGTGGTGTGAGGCCATAGTGA
The DNA here is from genome assembly GCF_011125445.2 of Fundulus heteroclitus. Classification (NCBI taxonomy): domain Eukaryota; kingdom Metazoa; phylum Chordata; class Actinopteri; order Cyprinodontiformes; family Fundulidae; genus Fundulus; species Fundulus heteroclitus. Next base: position 7,364,515 of record NC_046384.1, read on the forward strand.
CTTCAGAATAATAATTCTTATAACAGTGGGATTTACACCCCTAATATTGACCCTGTGGAGCTCCTGACGGACAGTTTTGGTTGAAACAGGAGAGTTGAGGTGCACATGTAATTCCGCCGTGATTTGGGCAGCCGTGGTTTTATGTTTTTTGGATACAATCCGGGTTAGCACCCAAACATCCCTTTCAGATAGCTTTCTCCTGCGTCCACAGTTAATCCTGTTGGATGTGGTTCGTCCTTCTTGGTGGTATGCTGACATTACATTGGCTTGAGGCCAAAATCAGAATCAAGTTTATTGCCAAGTAGGTTTGCACTTACAAGGAATTTGTCTTGGTGTTATATATATATATATATATATATATATATATATATATATATATATATATATATATATATATATATATATATATATATATATATATATATATATATATATAGAGAGAGAGAGAGAAAATCTATAAAACAAAACAAAAAAGTGCGCACCAACACACCTAGGCAACCATCCGCGGCACCATCCTACAACCTGACTGGTTTCATTACTGATTAGTTCGGGCTGCGCTTAAAGAGTCAATTTCAACACTGAGCCGGGTTACATGTGGTCCTGCCCTGGCAGAATTTTAGAGTTAATTTTACTCCACATAGTGTTGATTTTTTGTAAGTGTTAAACTAAGTTAACAATTGTCAGAGTAATTATTATTTTACACTATAACTAAATTCAACTTCTACTAGAGTAAAATTAACTCTAAAATTCTGCCACTGAGATCAGTGTAAGCTTTACACTGATCTCAGTGGCAGGACCATGTGTAACCTGGCTCAGTGTTGAAATTGACTCTTGGTGTTAAAGAAAGTACAATTTTATACTGATTTCAAGGTGTGCAGCCAAAACATAAATAAGAATTTAGAGGAAAAACACCCCTCAGTATACCCATGTCTTATCAATTTATTAATTTCAGCACATCAACAAAATGCCAATTAAAAACTTGGCATAGAATAAAAAAGACATGGTAAACTTGCAATACCTTTTTTTTTCAAGTATTTTTGAAAGACAAGTTATATTATCTTTGCATTGACATTGATCTGTGACTGAATGTTAAAAGCACAAGTTCTTAAACGATTCAAATTTAAATGTTTAGCCATGAATGATTCAACTGATTGTCAAATTAGATTTTTTTTATTGGAAGTGACCAATTTATGGAATATACTTTGCTCTTTTTACTGATGAAATTGTCTACTTTAAGTTATAACAATGAAGGGATTTTTTTGATTTGGTAGCTTGACGACAGATGTCAGATAACAGATTTGTCCTTTCAACCCAAACATCTTTCCAAATTGAACCGCAACAAACGCTGCAATTAATACAATTTAGAAAAAAAAGGGATTCAGAACTGAAATACATTAAGCAGCAAAATAATCTCAAATTACCACCATTAAAAAGGGACCACCAAAACAAATGCACAAATAATATTGGGTTAAAAAAATAAAAAAGTCACACTTATCAGTTATCTGCCTCCAAAGGATTTTGTTTGCCGAGACAAGACTTGAAAAACTTGACATGTTCAATTCGACATCAATTAAAATCTATTTCTTTAAATCACAAATGTCCAATCAAGGCTCCATTAAATGGCAGTAAGGAAAGGCAAATTTATTTATATAGCACAATTCAGTACAGAGACAATGCAAAGTGCTTAAAACTTAAGCACTTAAAATAAAAGCAAGTAGGGATAGAATGTAGAAACAAAAAAGAACATTAAAAACAGTAAAACAGTTTAACTGGAACATTCAAAGGCAAATTTAAACAAATGTGTTTTTAATCTTGATTTATATTGTTCCAGTATGGAATATATACTGGAAAATTTCTAAGCGTAAAATATACCCCTCCCAATTTATGTATACATTTTTTGGATCTTAATGGATTAGCAGTCTCAAAGTCGTCGTAAAATAATTGAATTTGAAATGCATTTTTCTCCTTGGAAAAAATAGGAATTTTTTTCATATATAGGCCATCTTTTAAATCTAAATACAAACCAACCTTTGAAATATGGTCAGATGAAAACATTCCACATACATTTGGATTTGTAAGAATAGATTGCAGTGTATCTAGAATTGGAACATATGCAAATTTATCTGTAACAACCACTTGATCATACGTTCCAGTACATCTATTTCTTCTATTTTCTAACCGGACACCAAGAACTTTCTCAACAGGTTCGACAATCTTCCATTTCTCTATTAAAATATGCATTTCGTTTTGCCTCAGTATTCAGTGAAGTAAAAGGATTTTCCAAATTTTCAAAGCTTTGTTCAATTTGAGCTCTGACGGAAATGTTCTCAGAAGATAAACATCTTAAAGCTGCCGCTTTAGCATGACTTTGTACATCCAGAACTACTTCTTCCATGGATGATATAAAATTATTTAACGTGGATTGGCTAACACCAGCAACTTGCAGCTGCGCTTGTGTCACGAGTACAGCTGTCTGGCAAAGGTAGAACTTCTGAATTAATTGCCGAGTCCTCAGAATCTTAAACTAGCATATTATTTGCAGCAAAACCAGATGCCACACTTTGATCACTTTTGGGTTCATGTTCAGTCTGCTCATCATGTTTTGCGTTTAAATGTTTCCTGAATTCTGAAAACGTACCAAAAATATGGCAACAACCTTTCTGAGCACATTTTAGGTGAAGTGACTTACCAGGACATAAACCATGACTTAATCTTATATCTTAATCTTCCCCATACTGTTCACTCAATAAGTTGTTCACAACTTATTGAGTGAACAAGTAAAATATCAAAATATAAATATAGCAAAATAGAAAAAACCTGACCATAAGAAACTAATCACATTTACGGGGAAACTTGTTGCCCAGAGCAGCCTGAATTATTCACTGCTTAGTTTAGCAGCCTAGCCAGTATCTCTTTGAGACGTGGAGTCTCCTGAACTTTGCCAGCATCTATAGTGTAGATGGTTGTTTGTAGGAAGATGTACATGTTGTGGATTGTATGATGATAAACTGTACCAAATACAAAGTGGGCCTTGAAAAGTTCATCAAAAGCTCTGAATGAGCTTGCTGACTTGCATGGGATGACCTGTTTGTCCAGAACAATGAAGAAATCGTGGATGGTGCTTTTCTTTGTCCCGACAGCAAGAAGATAGGGCTGTGTTGTAGAGGTGAAGGCATCAACATGTTGCTGAATACTTGTTCAGGCTCCGAGGCTGTGGAATGTTTTGCCTCTTTCTTTACGTTGTTTGAACTCTGTTGCTTCTTTTAAAAAGCAACTAAAGACGCTGCTATTCAAGCAGGCTTTTAATTAGACATGTGGGTTTTATGGTTTCGTTTGTATGTTTTCCATTTTATTTTAAAATGCTGTTTAATATTGCTATATACTGTTTTTTTTTTTGTATTTGTATTTTACTGTAAAGCACTTTGTGATTTTTATCTGAGAAAAGTGCTATATAAATAAATTTTACTTACTTATTCAGCATTTTGGATCTTCCCCTTAACACACATATTCTTGCCTTGCTAGTGAGGACCACGTGTCATTTTCCCTTTCTTTGTCCTAACCCTGACAATAACCCTAAACCTAATCATTACAAGTGCATACCTCAACCCTAAACTAAATTTACACCTTAGCCCTAGTGTGTTGGAACACTCATATTTATATAAGAAGGAATTATATATTGAAAGATTTAGAAAAACTGGGTTTAAAACGCATGACAGTTCCTGTGAAAACATTAAAAAAAAAACCTTCTGGAAGACCACAATGTGCTTCTCAGCGTGGGATTCAGAAACCTTGCCAGGTCTTTTGCAGCCTTGACAGGAAGGAGGAATCAGGTGGAGTAGGAGAATGATGGAAGCAAGATCACTATCCCAGCCTGTGGAAACAGAAACGAGACAGCAAAAAAATAAAATATTATCAACTGAAAGAATGTTATTGATTTAAAGTACACACTTCTATACTATGTCTATGTTTGGAAGATTAAAGTATAAGTCGTTTTAGGCATATTAACCTACCAGATGCGAGGTTTTCGAATTCCTTCTCATTTGAAGCTCCTTCAGCGCAGTAGATCAGTTCTTCAAGGTCACTTGAGGTAGGAAGAGTCTTGCTCTGCTGGATTACTTTCTGTTTGAAAATAGTAGGCCACCTTAGGGCTGGGTACCGAACTTCGGTTCTTTTATGGTACCGACCAAAATGCTTTACAGAGTATCAAAACATGCCTCGTCTTCGGTGCCAAGGTTCGGCGATTGGCTGTAACGTTAAACGTGATTGCGTCTCCCAGGGAAAATACAAACGTGGCCACGCCTACAGACGGTGTTCACGTGTATCTGTTGTGAACTGGTTGTGAGCGTCGTTGAACCGCTGAAAACTGCCACCCAGGTCAAAAGACATTGTTGTTAAGGCTGGCAACACGACAAATTTGATGAAGCACCTAAACGTGCACGGGATCAATTTAAGAGCGGAAAGTTGCTCAGTGTTTGACTGCAAGAACAGCGGACAACAGCCAGCTCAGCCATTCTCCTCTCAGCAGCCGTGGGCAGTGGTAAACCGGAGCGGAGTGAATCAAAATATCAACCACCGGACTCCGCCTCATTAGAGACTACAGAGGACGGCACTGTGTCTGGGATTTCGACAGGCAAGTCTACGTTTATTAGCGTTACTGCAACTTAACGCGTGCATCGTGCTGAGTTTGCGTGTAGCCTTATTTTATTGCTGTGTAGTAGCTAGCTTAATCAAAAGCTAACATTAACAGATAACACTTAGCTTGTAAAAATATGCTCATCCATTGGGTCAGCTGGTTAGACAGCTAACCTTATCTTCACTTTTATTTTTATAATCTCGTCACAGTAGACCCGAGATTTAGGATGAAAGTAGGCGATGAAGTGTGGACCAGAATAGAAGAGGAGCTCATGAGTAGAACCTCACAACAGGTTTGTGTTTTTTCTCATTGATAGTTTTTATTCCTCTTCAAATGTAGATCAGTTTATATGACTCCCATTATAATCTATTGAATAAAGTTGTAATTTTCTAGGCCCAGCAGAGGAAGCAGGGGGTTGAAGGGACAGCTGGTCACCATGATGGTCTCTTCTGATGAAGACTGTGGAGCTGCAGTAGCACCACTGGTTAAATAAAATGATACAAAGACATCCCATTTCTCCACCATTTAATTTTCCATAACAAAATTAAATTGTTGGCATCTATTTTATTTTTATTTTCAAAATACAGATATAGCCTAGGGATGGGAAATGTTCACTGGCCTGATCAGAAGTATCTGACCCATAAAATATGCTGGTATTGTAACCCGATCCGTTACTGGATTGGATCTGCCCCATGCAGAAGTAGATCTGAATTTAGAGATTCAAGCTCACCATTGCCAAATGTGATAGTAAATACACCAATGCTGGGCAGCTGCAAAAGTTATTCAAATACTTCTGCATCCACCTCAGTTCCTGTGTCATCAAAAACTTTGATGCCTTCATTGATAGGTGGTGTTGCTCCAAAGTGACAACACTGGCACGGCTTCCTTCAAACGGGCTCTTTAATAAACACAGTGAAAACTACAGAAATAAAGACAAGCTTTAGAAATAGATACATTTACAGACAGTCAGGTGACACATACTTTAACAAAAGTTACCTCGTAACCGCCTGCCACTTTGGAGGTCTTTAACAGATTAATTTTTCGTTGTCCACTCTAAATTAAAATATTAAGTAATTAAAACACCATAACCAATAAATTTACAAAATATTACAAACATAAATACAAATACCTTGACAGCTACAGGAAATACGAGACTGCTACTTGTAGCTCTTTTCCAGATTTCTGCTCCTTCTCTCATATGCAAATCTCGCTGCCTTTCTTATATACGCAAATCTCGCGATAACTTTCAACAAATAGTTTTAAAAGAAATAAAATACAATAATTTTACATAAACCTCAAAGTGTGAACTAAACAACTTAAAATACATTATCTGAAATAAACATAAATTTTTTCCAAGAAATAAATCATTTCACTGTCACTTACAGGTGGAATAGAGAACTTTGTGAAAGCTATGGAGAAACCAACATGACATTATCACTCTAAGGTCAAAATTACTGAATCGACATTGTTACTGGAAAAAAACATTATTCGTGCTAGATAATCAGAGTTAAACCTCCCAGAAAAAAGGTCCCATTGATATTGTTCATCATTAACCAGTGAAGAGAAACTTAAGATTCTTTTAGGCTTTTTCCTCTGTTAACAAAAAGCACTCCCCACTAGACATAAAAGGCATATGAGATCCCTTGTGTTTAAAATAATAAAACATTTTGACTTAAAAATTATGAGCTAATTTCTCCCTTTTTTTTTCCTTTTTAAACAGCAGATCAATAAGGGCTATTCAAGAATTCTTCCAGGCTCGGTTCATTGATCTTCACATACTTTTGTTCATTCTCAATTTTCGCTTTAACAAGCATTGCGCTACCTGAAACAAACAGAAATTGGTTATTTTTACTTTAGTAAACAAAATTAAACTATTATTTCCATCCATAATATAGAGGTCTAAACAAAATGTATAATTCCTATACAATAAGAGATAAGAATATGAAACCTTTTCTAAAAAGAATACAATTTTAACCATTTTCAGAGCAAATTCATATATTTGTAAAATTACCAATACTTTATAATTTCACTCTGTTGTGAAAAACATTAGTTGATTACCATTTTCCTTCCATCATATAACAAAAGAGAGTAAAACAACATTTTCGGAATTTTTTAATTTTTTTAAGAAAAGCTAATGCTAAATCAAAGGGCAAAAATGTCTGATTTAAATGTCTAATCTCGGTTGCATGTTATCTGAGCCAAAACAAGGCCTTTGTTTGGGCAATACTATAAAGCTTGGAACTCCACATTACTCCAGACATTTGAATTAAGAAAGCTTTGTGGATGGGAAGCGAAACGTCTTCAAACTTTGGGAAAAAAAGTCCAGTTGTTTTGTTTTTTACTTTTTTTGGAATAAGTTATATAATTTTGTATTTGTGGTTCTATGAGAAATAAAGATATAATTTATGATCATCACCGTCGCCAAATGTGATAGTAAATACACCAATGCTGGGCTGCTGCAAAAGTTCTTCAAATACTTCTGCATCCACTTGAAAAAGCTTTGTGGATGGGAAGCGAAACGTCTTCAAACTTTGGGGAAAAAAAGTCCAGTTGTTTGTGTTTTTTACTTTTTTTGGAATAATTTATATAATTTTGTATTTGTGGTTCTATGAGAAATAGATATAATTTATGATCATCTTAAATTTATTTAAAACTATTCCAAAAATACATTGTGCATCTGAGTCGTCTATTAATTCCTAAGGGGATTTAAACAAAGCATTTTAGGAAAAATAACCATTCCATTAAAATAGTCAACAGAGTGAGCTTTACCGTCTGCAAACCAAGCTTAACAGAGATATTTTGTCAGGCCCGTCTTTCTGCCTTCTCACACATCACCTGGGCACAATGTTTTCTGCAAGGGATGTCCGAGAAAAGTTGTTCCACTGCTCAGACTTTGTGTTGGCAACACTAGGCGGTGAGCGGAAATGATCCGCGGGTGAGGGAGGCGTCCCTGTGTTTGCAGTAAACGCGCCACAGCACACTGTGAGCATTTACGTTGCTGCTAGCTACGCGCCTGCTTCCAATAGTGGGGCTCAGCGCCGTATACAACTATTTATCTCAGTTATAGCACTTTGGTATGGGTCTGCAAAATACCGAAAGAAAGGCGTGTTCTGTTGACGTGGTTAACCACGTCTGTCCGCTGGGCGTAATGTGTCACCTCCTGGGTGGTATCTGATAGACATGTGCCAATCTTTGGGTCGGTGCTATCTAGGTGTGCCATGCAGCTCCTACGTCACTCCTCTGACCCAGTTGATATCTTAACAGCATAATGTGTTTAAATGTTTCCTGCAGTTGTTCAGCAGAAGCTGATTGCTAAAGAAGAATTTTTAAATTAAACAATATTTCAACAAACCGAGCACATATTTCGGTTTAACATAGCCAACTTCTCGCTTAAAAACGTTTTAAATGTTACTTTTATGCCATAGAAAGCATCTGCTGACGCATGCTTCTCCTCATGCTCAGCTAGCCATCCCCTCTGCCCCTCTCCCGCTCCCCAATCAGAGGCGCGGGGGATAACTTCTACACTTGTTTCTCCCGGAGTTCAACTTCACACAGCCGAAGAGAACATTTGTCTGATTCTAACAACTCTGAAAGTGTCTGTTCTCTCGGAGTCTGTGGCAAGCTAAGAAGGAGCCCCTGTTAAGTTTTACTGCTAACCGGCTAAAATTGTTCAGGGTCAAGCTAGCTACCAGCTCGTCCATTTTCTGTAAATGTATTAAATGCATATATTTATAAAAACAAAGGTTCCACTGTAAACACTTATTTTAATAAGGTTTTCTAAATTATTCCAAATGAAATTCTGTAGGAAAAAAAGTAAAAAATCGAGGCACTTACCGTGGTTTTCCAGCGAGGAGAAGCAGAGAAATGGTGCAAAGAAAATTCCAGACCGTCGGCGTCTGCATCGAGCCATCTCCTCTGCTCTTCACCTGAGCCTGACACACCTGGAGGAGAAGAACACGCATGTGCGGATGCTGTTCCTGGACTTCAGTTCAGCGTTTTACACCATCATCCCACAGTACCTGGTGGGAAAACTGGAACATCTGGGCTTCAGCACACCCCTTCACAACTGGCTGCTAGACCTCCTCACCAACAGACCTCAGTCAGTTCGGGTCGGACAGAGTACCTCTGATGTCATCACCCTCAGCACGGGCTCCTCTCAGGGCTGCGTCCTGAGCCCCCTGCTGTTCACTCTGAAGACACACGACTGCGTCCCCAGGTTCACCACCAATCACATCGTGAAGTTTGCTGACGACACAATGGTGGTGGGCCTGATCAGAGACGACAACGACCAGGACTACAGAGAGGAGGTGGACCAGCTGGTGGGCTGGTGCAGAGACAACAGCCTGATCCTGAATGTGGAGGAGACGAAGGAGATCATCGTCGACTTCAGAAAGAACCGGCCTCACCACGCTCCACTGCTCATCAACAGCTCAATTGTGGAGGTGGTCAGCAGCACCAAGTTCCTGGGGGTGCACATCACTGATAACCTCACCTGGACTGTGAACACCATGTCACTGGTGAAGAGGGCACAGAAGCGACTGTACTTTCTGCGGAGGATGAGGAGAGCCCGCCTGCCCCCGCCCATCCTCACGACCTTGTACAGAAGCACCATAGAGAGCATTCTGACCAGCTGTCTCTCTGTGTGGTGTGGAGGCTGCAGTGCCTCCGACTGGAAGAATGCGAGGAGAGTGGTGAGAACAGCAGAAGAGATCATCGGGGCTCCTCTGCCCTCCATTAAGGACATTTCATCTCAACGCTGCATGGCCCGAGCCCGTAACATCATCAGGGATGATGTTACGGGCTCGGGCCAGTCTCTAAAATGCACTCTTGCACAAATCATTTCTGCACATACAAATGGTTTTTAAGAAATACTCACCTGTACACTGTGATCGCACACAGTCTCTTTCTCCTGCATTGTTTACATTTCAATTGTTGTACTGTTAAATCACTGCTGCATTTTATCCTGTAAACTTTATCCTGTAAATTCTATCCTGTAAATTTTATCATGTAATTTGCTTTACGATCCTGTAATTTACTTTATCCTGTAATCTACTGCAATTCACTGTAATTTTCAAGCTGTATGCAAAAGAAATGTCGTTCTGTACGCACTCTGTGCATACAAAATGACAAATAAAGTTGTCTAAGTCTAATATCCAAGCAGACAAATATCGGCTCGGTCGGACTCTGCGTTCTCCGATCCTCTTTTTTCAAAACATGTCGGCTCTGACTAGTTGGTTTAGTGACAGATTTCCCAAAATAGAAAAGGATGGAGGAGGGGGTTTTGTTCAAGTCAGACAACAACAATAGCCATCTGAACATAATAAACTACATATATATGGAAGTATGACACCATAGCAAGACAAAAACCAGAAGGAGAAAATTTGGATAGTGCATAATTAGAAGCACAGCAAAAATTAGGTTTAAGGTCCCATCTATTGTAATCAATCACTGCTCACAAAAACGTATATATTCCAATAATAAACCCTAAGATACTCTTAATATCTAATAATTATAAACACAACTGACCAATAGAATAGAAAGATATTAGTGATATTCTTGACAATGGAGGAATATGTACACTATTTCCCTCAAATTTTTCTCTATCCTAGTTATGGCATGAACGTAATATTAAATAAATATTAACTCATTAATTTGTTTACAAATATAGGGTAGTTCACTGCTATTGTTTTCATCCGGGTTTTTCACGCATGCGCGCCGGACTGGTAGGCAAAAGGCGAACACAATGGCGGACGCAAACAGAGAAACTGACAAGTTCTCCACGTATATTTCTTCTTTAGATAACGTATCACATGATCGTTTTAAGAGTAAGTTGATGGTTGATGGTATCAGATTGCCAGATCCACACAGCAAAAGCCTGAAGAGACGGAGCGAGTCTGTGAAATGCTGGCCAACTCTTCCGTACCGCGACATATACAGCTGCCTTATAAACACGCAGGCCAGTACACACGAGAGAGCGTGAAAGCCCCTGAAACCACTGGACGGCTACAGTTATTTTATATCGGGACATGGGCTCCAGCAACCCCTGCGACGCCATGAGGGATTAAGCGGGTCAGAAAATGGATGGATGAATGGATGTTCACACATGTTTGTGTAACATCTGAAAGCGGCGTTGGACACAGACCGCGCCTCAGCAGAGAGGAAGACCGGTAGGTTAAAAAAAAAAACATGGTTCACAATGGATTATTTTGGTGTTTTTGTCTTGTTAAAATGGGTGGGGGTGTTGGCCACGTTGCAGCGTAAACACAGACGTACTAGCGCGCCTGAACGGGGGCGTAATGGAGCCGCTGTCTGCTGCTCCAGACAGCGGCTGCTGCTGCTGCATCGACTCCGTTTCTCCCGGTCCCGTCTAGCGATCGCCACCTCCCCTCCGCCGCTATTTAAGTAGAACAATGACTAGAGCAGAATTAAGTTGTATTTACGGGAGATGAAGTGTAGACTGCAAATTCTGTCGTGGTATGATGGCTCCCCCAGTCCATTGGGGTTGTCTGCCTGCGCTCTTTTCATTGAAATGATCCATTTCTTTCTTCTTTCTTTGTCCTTCGGTAAACGACAGATACGTACATCCAAAGATTTGGAATGCCTCTGTGTGCAACCGGGAGCACAAGTCATAGGCATTGTTTAGATTCCAAAAATAAACTAACTAAAAGTAAGCTGGATGTAGCACTGACGTCACATTATATAGGGATCTAGGTACACACCCATGAAAGGGCTGTACGCTTCCTAACTGTGTCATCAGTAGAGAAAATGTGTCACCTCAGGGGTGGTATCTGATAGACATGTGCCAATCTTTGGGTCGGTGCTATCTAAGTGTGCCATGCAGCTCCTGCGTCACTCCTCTGACCCAGTTGATATCTTAACAGCATAATGTGTTTCAATGTTTCCTGCAGATGTTCAGCAGAAGCTGATTGCTAAAGAAGAAGCTTCTTTAGACCACAGACCTTGTGTCCATCTGCTTGACCCAAAGCCCCCCCACATAAAGGAGGAACTGAAGGGTGTCTACATCAATCTGGGAGGAGAGGAGCTCAATGGGAAGCAGGTGATTAATGCCCTCAGGTTACCAGTTGCTGCACCTCCCATAAAGAGTCTGGATCAAGAACAGCCTCCGCCTTTCTCACAGCTTTATCCTGACCAAATTAAAGGCCGAGAGCTTCCAGAAGAGACTGATGGAGAAGAATCCATTAGGATACAAGATCTTAGGGATGCTTCCATTTCTTTAGAGACTGAAGATGCTCAGAAGGACGAAGAGGACAGTGGTGTACAGCACCCTCTCTCTGGGCTGAAACACTTGTCAAACTCTGGATATAAGAAATGTTCAACAAAGAAGAAAAATGTAGAGTCACGAAGGAAAGTCCAGACAAGAGTGAAGCTTAGCTGTGAAGACTGTGGCAAAACATTCATTGTAAAATCAGCTTTAAAAAGACACATGATAATCCACACAGGAGAGAAGCTTTTCTGTTGTGATCTATGTGGACAAAGTTTTAGCAGAAAACATATTTTGAAAAGACACCAGAGAATCCACACAGGACAGAAGCCTTTCTGTTGTGTTCTATGTGGAAAAAGATGTAGCCGAAAAGAAAATTTAAACACACACATGAGAATCCACACAGGACAGAAGCCTTTCTGTTGTGATCTATGTGGAAAAAGATTTAGCCTAAAAGCACATCTAAACAGACACATGAGAATCCATACAGGACAGAAACATTTTTCTTGTGATCTATGTGGACAAAAATTTTGCCAAAAAGAACATTTAAACACACACATGAGAATCCACATAGGAAGGAAGCCTTCCTCTTGTGAGCTATGTGGACAACGATTTAGCAATACGGGAACTTTAAACATACACATGAGAATCCACACAGGAAAGAAGCCTTTCTGTTGTCATCTATGTGGACAAAGATTTAGCCGAAAAGAAAATTTAAACACACACATGAGAATCCACACAGGACAGAAGCCTTTCTGTTGTGAGCTATGTGGAAATAGATTTTGCCGAAAAGAACATTTAAACAAACACATGAGAATCCACACAGATGAGAAGCCTTTCTGTTGTGATCTATGTGGACAAAGATTTAGCCTAAAACAATATTTAAACACACACATAAAAATCCATACAGAAGAAAAGCCTTTCTGTTGTGATCTATGTGGACAAAGATTTCGTCAAAAACGATATTTAAAAAGACACATGTCAATCCATACAGGACAGAAGCCTTTCTGTTGTGATCTCTGTGGAAAAAGATTTAGCGGAAAAGCAACTTTAAACACACACATGAGAATACATACAGATGAGAAGCCTTTCTGTTGTGATCTATGTGGACAAAGATTTAGCGTAAAACAATATTTAAACACACACATGAGAATCCATACTGGACAGAAGCCTTTCTGTTGTGATCTATGTGGACAAAGATTTAGTGTAAAACAATATTTAAACACACACATGAGAATCCATACTGGACAGAAGCCTTTCTGTTGTGATCTCTGTGGAAAAAGATTTAGCCGAAAAGCAACTTTAAACACACACATGAGAATACATACAGGATAGAATTTTTTCTGTGATTATATATGTGGACAAATATTTAGCCATAAAACAACTTTAAACACACACGAGGATCAATAAAGGAAGGGAACTAGCTCTGATTTGAAAAACTTACTCAAACTAAAAAGCTGTAGTTTGCTGTGAGATGTTTGAGTGTTTTCATTAAAGGCACCCGTATTCTCTTGCCAAATTCAGCATTTCTCTAGTTGCTGTTTTTGAGATTTGTCTTTTAACATTTCAAGATGTTTTTTATTGCATTGCTTTTGTTCAGACTGAGCTGTAGCACAGGTGTGTTCCCAGTTTATGCCTGCTGCTCTAAACACTAGACCCACCCTCCTAGATAGTGAGATTTCTTTAAGGGTGTCTGTTGTTTTCCCACCTTAGGAAGCGTGTTAAGCATATATGTTCAAGAGATGTATGAACTTTTGGCAGGAAAGGACATATTGAAATTATAGTGACTTGAAACTACGTCAGAGTATTGGCAGGGTCAAGACTGCCTACCAAAGTTTTAGTCAAACTTTTCTGATTGGATATGGGCATTTAGTTTGCATTGTTCTAGTTTGTTTCTCTTAAACAAATGTCCAAAAATGTACCCATTTTAAATTATTTTTAGAGTTGTTTTGAATATTGTTTTAAGAAAAGTATTGCCATCAGGTACATATGAAAAAGTCAGTTCAAGAAAAGTTTTAACAGGCAAAATCTTTGCCCTTTAGGGTCTGATCTGTTGATTGTTGATCAGTCTGTGTTACTAACCAAAACTGGTTAGTGTAACTAAGTCTAATATAAACATGAAAATAAAATATACCACATATTTTCTTGAAAGACCAGTTTTAACCATGACAGAAAACAATTATAATCATAGCAGAAGGAGAAGGATTCACAGTATCACACGGTCTCTGGTCATTAACTATAGATCACCTTTGCTTGGTTGAAACATTCTTCAAAACATTCACAATTTGAAAAAGAAAACTTGCTCTGCTAGATGACGTGCTGGTTTGTGTTCATCTGTCACATGAAATCCCAATACATCAATTTATGGTTGTAACATGAACAAGTGAGGAAAAAGTTCAATGCTGTATTTGCTAAGGATCTAAGTTTCCAAGCAGGCTTCTGTGGTTTTTATTGTGCTTTTGCTCTCTGTGTTTTATTCTGGTATGTTCTGAAATATTTGCTTTTATAAGATCTGTAAAACACTTGGCTGATTGTATCTTGTATCTTGAAGTGCTTTCTTAATAAAGTTGTTGAATTGAGTTATTTCTGTTTTACTTATGAATGAGTCAAACTTCAGATTTAGCTTGTATAAAGATTAGGAGTTCTAAATACGTTTCCAAACAGGCTTCTACAGTTTCTATTGTGCTTTTCTCTTTGTGATTTATTCTGTTGTGTTAAGAATTATTTGCTGTTATAAGATCTGTAAAGCACTTTGGCTGACTGTATTTGTATCTTGAAGTCCTTTATTAATAGTCGTTCAATTGAGTTATTTCTGTTTTACTCAATAATGAGACTTTAGATTAGAAAATCTAAATGAAAATTTGTCCTACAGTTCAATTCATAAATCCAGCAAATCGAACCAAGTTATATTTTATTGCTAAATAGCAAATCCTCAAGCATTCTTATTAGAAAGATATTCCCTACTTTAGTTTAACTTTCTGGCATATGTGAACCTGTAACCATTATAGTAAAACAAGGTGGGGTGTATCATCTGTATCAGTAGACGGTTCAGATTGTTGTGCCATAATGGAATTCCACTCCTGCTGCAAACATGAGACCCACACAGCCACAAAGGAGAGAGAGTCAGTGGGGACGGCCCCTTCTCTCAGCAGGGGTCGCCTGCTGCTATAAAATTTTCCTCCCACAGACAAAGACTCTCTTCTGACTCAAACACTTTTCAGACTCCTGACTCCAAGCTGCTCGACTTCTCTCCTGGGTCTCCCAAGGAGAGGGGGGGTCTCTCTCCTCAGCAGCCATTTAGCACAAGGCCTAAAAACCCACAGACAGACCGCTCTTTGGAACTCATCTGCTGCTTCATTGGAATGACCAAGATGGAGCGGAGGACTTGACTGAATCCGGATAGACAACACACAAATACAGAGCTAATAGTCCGTGGGCCAGAATCTGTAGGACGCTTCCTTAAGAAGTTTCGTATGAACTGTCAGGGGGCAACTTTCTTCCACCGGGATAAGTTGCTACACATAGCAGTGATCTCAAAACACCAATGTTCACACGTTTTCACTTGCACATTAATAAGTTATAGCTGAAAAAAAATCTAAACTGTGGCGCTCCAGTCCAAGAGGTCATGTGATTCGATTTTTGCTGCTCAGCCAATCAGATCGCTGTATTGTCAACTGAGCGAGTTTACCACGTCATCATGGCTGCGCCCGTAAGATGTTTCTATGCATTTGTTTGGTGCCAGCTGGCAGAGATCTTGGTGGCAAGAAAAAAGAAATAGCCCAGACCATCCGTCCATCCATCCATCCATCCATCCATCATCCATTTTCTAACACGTTTATCCCTGTGTTCGCGAGGTGCCGGTTCCTATCTCCAGCTGTCAATGGGCGAAAGGCGTTGTATAAACTGGACAGGTCGCCAGTCCATCGCAGGGCAGAAATAGTCCAGACTTTTGCCCAATGGGGTACCGCGAACGAGCTATTTTTAGAAACGTAACGTCACGATGACGTCACATCACGTGGTACGCAGTGGGGCAAACTCCGGAAACCCGCCGCTGTTTTGCTGTAAAAGAGACGTGCGTTAGCCTAGGTTTTACTCGTTAAAACGACTGCTTTTTCCAAATCTAAGACCATGGTTTTTAAACATTGTTGCTATGGAACGTGCAACAGCGACTCGAGGTACGCTGATTGGCCGCATATGAAGGATGTTTTGTTCATTACCTTCCCAAAATTCAAGAGTGCCAAGGAGAAATGTGTGCGCTTGGTACACCGGTGCGGTCGGCCTACATATATAGCAAGCATTTTGTCGGAGGAAAGGGCACAACCGAAGAACATCCTGACCCAATTCAAGCGACATCAAGTCAAGGTAAGAGTATTTTGGTGGCTGACATGTTAATAATGAAGCGCCTGCTACCATGATCGCATATAGGCTGTCATGGTAGCAGGCGCTAACATGATACCCTGCTACCAGGATAGCTTACTCAAAAACATTTCAAATGAGACAAACATTAAACATATACCGATTCCTGGACGGTGATTACAAACAAAAAAAAAAACGTCCGACGCCGCCATGATCGCCGCAGAGGAAAAAAAAACAAAGCTTACCGTTCAATCAACTCGTCCCGTTTTCCAGTCTTTTTAAGCCCTCGACACTCAAGCCATCGTTTGAGCTGAAGGTTGGTGTGTTCTTCGGCAGTGCGACCAGTAAACCATGCGTCTTGGGAAAGTTTAATGGCTGCTATGGTGGATTTCATCTTTTAATATTGTCAAGGTGGAACCCTGTTTGTCGTAATAACTGCAATCACTGCCCAAAGAATGATTAGTTCTAGAATGTTTCACTGAATCACAACAAGTAAGGCCAAAGGAACTTTAGTTAAACTACTCTTGGCTCCTACTATCTTTTTCCAAAGATCTGTTTATAAGACTTCCTAGAAATGGAAGAGCAGCACACACACCATTTCACACACACACCCCTCCAACTAGGAAGGGAGGGCTTTTGGTCCAGAGCAGCGCCTGTACACAGTAAGATATCATGTTCCCATTTACGTCATACTGTATCCCTATAAAGGCTGAAAGTTACCCCATATTGTTGGGATTGTTGGGACTTCTGTGAAATGAAGATGATTGTAAGTCCAGAATAAACGAATCCCCCTGCTGGTCGCTGAAGAGAAGCTGTGGTGTCTGGTCTCGTCTGTCTGTTTTTAAGGTTAAATCCTCTCCCACATAATTGGCGTTGTCGGCAGGATAGAACAAGGGAGAGGAAAAAAGGCTTTCCACAGCATCTACCTCCAGTGGCAAAACGGGGCCCATTGAGAAACAGAAAAGAGGAGGTAAGTTAAGCATACCTCTCTCTCTCTTTATTTTTCCTTTTTTTTAACATAAGATTTGCCACACAGAGGTTCTGCTTTGGAAAAAGTGTATTGATTTTAAAGGCGAGACAAGTGAGGCATTGCTGCTTCTTTTTGTGACCACCAGTTGTAATTTTCCGCGGAAAATGGATTGTCACAAAATACAAAAGATGAGGAACGCGTGGATTCCAACACAATTGATTAACCGACAATCTTAAGGAAGTGATTTGTGTACTCCCAGCCGCTTTTATCGGATGTCCCGTCAAATATGACGTTAGAAGCGACGGCGTATAAGAAATGAATCGGACCAGTACGGGTCTTTGCTGAAGTTTTTCTAATATACATAACTTTTTAGAATCAAAAAATCATCGTGAGAGGGTGATTTTAGAAACATGGGCTGGTCGGAGTCTTTAGAGGTGAAGCCTCTGAGTAAGCGTGGCCGTTCTCTCTAGCTCGTACCCGTTTGTACGTGCGAGTATTGGAAAGATCGGGCCATTAGTGAACTGCAGTTGTTTTGTGAAGCTGAGATCTCCGGTTTAGGCTTTGAGGTGAGAAAAACCTCCTATCAAATTTGACGTAGAAATGCATGCAGATTTTGTTGGGCGAGTAGTTGTAAGCGCTTGGAGAAAGAGAAATGAGGTTTCTCTTGGATCATCTGTGTGGCCTTAACTGCAGTCTGGTTTTGAGTACTCTGGTTTAGGTAACGAGGTGAAAACCTCCTATTAAATTTGACATAGAAGGCCTGTTCTGAAGCACGTGCAGTATGAACTTTTTTTTTTACTCTTGTTTTTATCCTTGTATTATGGGTCCATTCAAATTACAAGCCAAAATTCACTGTGCGCACACATATAAAATAAGAGAATTGGACATCTGGACCATCAGGAAAGTCACTAGTTTCCCAAGGAAGTGAGGTGAGAGAAATGATTCAGAAATGAGCGATCAGGAGAGAGTGTTTGAGATGTGTGTGCATGAGACGTCTATTTGTGAGTCAATATGAGATCTCTGTTTTGACCAAAACGCATGTATGGAACTGAGTTTGTTTGCTGTATCTTTGTTCTTCTCTTAAAATTCGCATTGTCTGAAGTAAGGGTAAAATTTGTCATATTTGAGGAAAAGTGCATGAAAACTTTTATTTGTCTGTAAGGAGATTTTAAGGAGACCAGGGTGTACTTTTACTCAATGCTGTGTTGAGCCCCCCCCCCCCATCCCCACACTTTGTCAGTGAGAGCCTGCTTTTGCTCTGCTCTCCGCAGGCCAAAGAAAGAAAAAAGGAAAACTCTACAGGGCAGAGTTTGAAATGTAAGAGTAGCATACAAAAAACTCTAACCCTCTGGTACTTCCTTGGCAACCCCACTCATTTGCCAAATTACACTTGCTCTGTTCAAAGAACATTAACCCATTAATAGCCCTACTGTTGTCATTTGGGTTCACTGGATT
Organism: Fundulus heteroclitus; assembly: GCF_011125445.2. NCBI lineage: Eukaryota > Metazoa > Chordata > Actinopteri > Cyprinodontiformes > Fundulidae > Fundulus > Fundulus heteroclitus. The sequence goes on from NC_046384.1 coordinate 7,383,151, forward strand.
AATCACTGATTTTGAGTTTGAGTTGAAGCCTACTTAGAATGGATGTTTAATTGGACGTGTGATGTGATGTATGGGGTTATTTGAATGTGTGAAATGCATGTGATAAGGTATTAACATTGCATGTTTGGCTTTAAGCATTAACAGTTGCTTCAATCGTAATGCAGAGTAAACTCGCTGTGTGAAAGCAGACACACACACACACGCATGCTTTTAAATAACTGCTGACAAGCAACTAGAAACGCAAACCTGTTTATAGCAATTAATAGAATAAATGCCGGCAAGATTATCTATAATATACAAAAGTTTGTGTACGTCTGTTTTAGTGTTGTCTAAAAATGTTGTGTACGTCTGTCTAAGTGTTGTTTAGGGGTATTTTGTGTAAATGTTTAATCTATGTTGTGAAGGCGGTTTACTGACAGTTGTCTGACGTTTGTCTGTGATATCGCAGTATGTTTTAATAATAATGTTGATAAGCATAATTAACGCAATGACATAATGGATCAACGAGAATTTATTATAGTAAACAAGGGTCATAAGTTTTAGCTGTCCACAATGCCTGATGTCTCAGTATTCACAAAAGTCCGGACTGAAGTGAATGTTGGCGAATTGCCTTAAGATTATGCATTGGATTGTACTAAATTCTTAGGTATACTGGGGTGTCAGTCAGGCTGGAACTCAATTGTGAGGTTGATTTAAAGAAATCATCATCCATAAGCCTTCGTCAGTATCAGGAGTATTAGTGGAGGAAACAAAAGAGGAAAACCATGAATGATGTTGTGTATTATGTGATAATGATGTCTTAAGATCTATGATCATTAGAATTTGGTATACTTAAGGTAACATATTGAGTTAATGGTGTATTAAATGAAAGTGAATATTATTGAACCTTGTGGTTATGAAAAGACTTTGGAGTTGTTGTGTCTCTCCACTCCTAAATACCAGGATTGACACAATGCCAGGAGCTGCAGAGCTCTGAGAGGAGAGCAGCAGAGAGGAGAGGAGAGCAGCAGAAGGGGGGGCTGAGACTCCCGACTGCACATAGGCGACCCTAGAAAAAACAGGGCCCCAACATATTAGACGTCTATCGGATCACTATGAGTAAATAAAACACAAAATTTAAAGAATATGGGAAATCTGGATAATTAACAATAACTTAAACAGGGAAACTGAAAAGGAGGCTTGTGATCAAAAGGTACTTCTAAATTAGTTCACCTTTGGTTGGTTCACCATTGGGACTGGTTATTAAAATACAAGTTTAATGTAAGCAACAGCTACAAATTGTAGCATTAACAGTGATTAATAAGGTCCAATTTGAATAGAACTAGAGTTGTCAAGGAATAGGTTGTGATAATTGTCATCCTTACTAAAAATAATAAAATAAAATAACTTAGAGTGAGATGTAAGATGGTGAATTAATTATTTTGCCATTGGGAAACCTCTGTGAATTTATGTGATAACATCCAAAATTATAAAATGACTTCAGAAAATTGGTTAATTTCGTTGCAGGGAAAGTAATGAACAAAATAGAACATAAGAAAACTTAAGAAATCAACTCATTAATCTCTAAATGGTGGATCTGATGAAAAGGGTTGCACATACTGAAATGGCACTGAAGGAGAAATGCCTAATGAAGCAGCAGCTGACTGGTGATGATACAACCTGAGGTTTGTCAACACGGAGAACCAGAACAAAATCTTCCTCGGCGGGAATCCTGCATGGATTCCAGAGCGCTGGCTCAGTGCCTGCTCAGACATGGAGCAGCGAAGGACGCTCAGGCCGTCAGGAAACACGGCTGAGCAAAGGAAGCGGTCTCCACATCCGTTGACAATGACCAGGAAAAAGAGCTGCAGAACACTGATATTTGTGAAAACCCAGCAACTGAAGGTCCACCACAAGAATTAGCAAAATCCAATCAATCCAATTAATTAAGGAAGTAAAGTAAAACAAATATTAAGAATGGCAACTAGTTACTATAAAGTAACAAAATTACATAAGTGGCTAAAATTGAATTGTCCAGTGTAATTATTAACAGAAAATTCCCTTTCCTCAGTAAAGTTAACATTTTATTTTATTCCTTTGAAGGCCAACAAGCAGAGTGTTGAATAATAAAGATGATGGGTTCTCCTATGACAAAGTAATTAATTACCTCATGCACTGTTAATTAGGAAATAGGCACTTTTAGGAAGAGGATAGCAGGTTTTGAGGATTACAGAACAAATTAAGTATTCAACAATAGAGTGTCACGTTATGATTGAATGACACGAGTTGATTGGGAAACCAATAACATATGTATTTGAAAACAGAATAATTCTGCAAGTGTGGCTTAATTACGTAAACAGTAGAACAAGATTAGAGTCATAAAGTAAAAGAATTTGGTTTGAAAAATTTCAGAAATAGTATTGAACCCTAATAACTAAGTACTTTTATTTATTTCCTTTAAACTTTAGACAAGAAGGACATGTTATTATTACTAACTTCTCCTTGCCATTATACTAATATTCTTAAAGTGGTTTGGAACAAATTCTGCGAAGAAACACAAATCACAAGCCTCTGCTCAGTTCAGTGAGTATTTTATTACGGTAATTAAAACCTTGGGTAAAAGTGAATCAATCTGTGACAGCAACCCGTTTTTTTTTTGGTATAACTATAAAAATCCTAATGTAAAAAGATACATGGTGTATTTGTAAATGCTTCATTTGAAAATTGAGTTTCTCACCGGGTAAACAGACTCAGCCAAAATAAAAAAAGAGTAAATGACCGAATTTAATAGAGTAATGACAGGACCAGGGTTTGATTGCATGCTTGGCATTAACAATTGAGTCCTGATTGAGAGCACTAACTGTTCTGTTTTCAGTCCTGTTTTTCAGAAATTGAGATTCTGTCCGTTTCTGGCCACCCTTTTTTCTGATGGAAGACACATCAAAAAGACGAGAAGAACAGCTGTAAGTTGAGCATGGAGGGACGGTATGATAAACTATAAAGTGAAAATCAGACTGATGTGAACCTCTGATTTAAGCAATCAAATTCTCAAGTGACTTAAATGGATCTCTCTGGCAAAACATTGTCAAAAGGTTAGTGTAATAGTTGCTTGCGTAAACATATTATTTAATGTCACATGGATGCTTGTGGTCATACTGGTAAGACATAGAAAGTTAATATTATAATTTAAATCTAGGTCTTATCTTTGAGGAAAGTAGGTTTCCAGGCAATAATTTAGGAAAAAGGGAACTCAACTTTTATTAAAAGAAATGGGAATAACTACTGTTATACGAACAAGATGTGGAAGATTATTTAGCTATTTCTGGGAACAGTTCCACAAACGTTGATCAACAGATAACTTCATCTTAACAGTTGACCTCTGTTGGCAAACACAGGGTGTCATGTTCTGGATTTTTGCTCCTTTTGCCTCGCTGCCGAGGACACGCAGACCTTAGATGTTTTCCCAACTTCTGTACAGATATTTCCTAATCTCTGCAAAGAAAACTGAAAATAAACAATGTTAAACTAGTTATTGATTAGCAAATTGGGTTACATGGCTGAAACAAAATTTCAAGTATTTTAAATAAGGTTACTTTTTTCTTGAAACTGAAATATTATCATTATTAAAAGAGAAGCAAACATTAGCCTGAATTATCTTAAACTTGGAAGAGACCTGAAGTTTCAATGTGACGTTTCTATTAACTCTGCCATAATTCTACTTAAAAAGAGGATAAAACCTAGGTACTTCTCTATAAAAAGGATGAGAAAGGAAAGGTGAGTTATCCGCTATTTCATAAAGAATGTGTAAACAGGAAACAACAAGAGAAGGTAGAACATAGCCCGAGTCCCGTCCGTCTCTGAGGAATTTTCCTTTCTAATTATCTTATAGCAGCCGACAGTTAGAGAAAACAGAGGCAGTTTATCCTATTATATGGGAAACGTTGCGTAAAACTAGTCATTAGGTGACTATTTGATTAACATTTATTTCTTGTTTGTTCACTTTTGAGCTTTCATCGACAAGTAGTCGTTACAAATACCTTAAGATGGACATGAAGTGTTGTTCATGCACAAGTTTGGAAAGAGGTTTGGTAAACATTAGTGAGGTCGGACTGACCTCGGAGTAAAAAACAGGAAGCATCTGGATAGAAGGCGATAACATTGTTTAACTGTAGTGTTCCAAAGATAAGTCAAGTAGCGAAATTAATCGGTCTGTTTTTCTGCTTTTGAGCCAAAACGTTTACTAGAAGTCAGGGCGATGCGGCCAAGGGCTGGAAACATCTGGAAGCTATTAGGCTGCTTAGTTACTGTTACATAAGGACACATAAGAAGACCACTTAGGAATAAAGTGACAAAACATGAGATAAGCATTCAGTAAAGCGGCATAATGGAGATTAGTGTTTAATTTGGAATGGAGAAAAGACGCTGAAGAGCAGCACGGACGTGACCAATACAGACCATAAAAACTCAGACCTATGTAAAATCATGATAACTAAAACAGATTAGAATGTGAGGGTTTTTGAGAAAGCTGGAGTAAATGTACTAATTCTTGAATATTCTTGTCAACCACTCGCACATTAATGAGTCACTGGCTGAGAAGGACGGACTCACCAAGGAATGAAGGAGTTGATGTTTATAATCAAGCTTATCGCTCTGTTTATACCAAGGGAATCGTTCTGTTCAGAATGTTCCAGGCTTTAAAGAGCCATTACGTGTTCACAATATCTGAAGTCCTACATCTGGAAACACTTTCAAGTTACAAATCCAGGAATGGTAATTTCTATGAGGGTTGTAGCCACATCAAATCTAGTGTGAATGATTAGCACAAGATCAGGTTCAAAGTAAATTATTGTATTAAAGTCAAAGTAGGTTTAGAAGCTGATGATGCAGGATCAGTATAACAAACTATAAAAGGGAAAACCTTTTCTGTTGAGTGCAGGTAAGAGTAGAGAGAACACAGGGTCTTCTGCTTCTAAATCTATGATAGCGTTTAGACAGGAAAACATTGAATTTTTAGATGTTTGGAGCACCGACAATAAATTACTACATACGGCATTTAAAGGGTAAAACGGCAACATGTATATTTTATTAAAGGAAAGTAATAATCAAGCGGTTATAGTTACTCTGATGAACACTCTGATCATAATATTGTGTTTAAGGACATAAGGGGGGTGTTTAGAATTTATTGGCATACTTGGTTAAGAATAGAAGGAGTACATTAACACTAAATAAGAAGTTAAACTCAACGTGGTAAGGGCGACTCACGTGGAAGTAAATACTATTTAGTGGTTTAAACTAAACATTATTGAATAAATCTGAGCAGTCGGTTACATTTTTGGATTAGGATTGCAGTGCAGTACAGAGTAATGAATAATTAAAACTTTTTTTTCTAAATTCCTGAACAAGAGAGAATAGAAACATATCACTTAGTTTACTTAGTTCTGGAAGGAAAAGGGGGCCTTAACTTCTAACACTTCTTCTTCTTTTCTACTTTTGCTTCTTTATCTTGCATGAAAACCCTGGTCACTAAATTTTAATCGTAAAGATGGATATTTCTGTTAGAGATATCTTTCAGGAGCAGACGGAGAGCAGATTTGCACAGGAGAATGGCTGAATCTGGGTACTGGCGGAGTAAGCCTGTGAACATATCCTTTCTAAATTGTGAATTTTGATGAATGATTTTGTGACAAATGAGGACATTGTTAAACCTCTTTTGATAAATATGTGTAAAGTCACTATTTGCCGTTGATGTGGACTTTAAGTTCTAAATGTGCTCATGTATTTTATTTTTTCTACTGTTCCTATGTCCTGGAGTGGAGCATGGTTCATGGAGGATGAGATGAATTGTCACCGAAGCGGACTTTCATGTATGGGCTGATAATATAATGAGAAAAGGTGATGTTATTATAAAACAATTCAAACAATTTTTCAGTAAGAACATTGCTTTAACTGCTGCAGGTTGCATGTTCTGCTGTGGCTGAACATTCTACATTATTTTCAACCATTCTGTTCTCTATGTTCTTAATATTTTGTTTTTAAATGAGTTGGCATAGCTGTTGTTTTTGTTTTGATTTCCTACGTTTTCAGGTGAGCGATCTTGGAAGGTATTTAAGTTTGGAAGTTCAAGTCAAATACACACAAAAAATCAGATGGACACTAAACATCAATGTTTAAGAAAATGTACATTAGCCCCATTGACATTTTAAGGATATCATCATAAGACTAGTGAAGACTCTGAGCTGGGAAATCATTGTAATATACGATACTGGTTAGTTTTTCCTGTCTCCTTAGGGCGACCCAGGGACGTAGAAGGGCGGGGTCCCTCTTTGTGTGCTGGACTAAGGGACTCAGAGGCATGATGTTTGCAACAGAGGGGGCCCTGCACCAGGACTGTGAGAAAGCAGTACAATTTAATCAAAGGATCCTGGAGAGCGACATACCGTGTCAGCGACATGAGGACAAGAACTTTGCCACACTACGAAGCTGCCAATCCCATCAAATGTTACAAATTCTGATTTTATCTATGCTATGCTAAATCCCTGAAGTTTATGATAAGGTGTAGGATGGGCATATTTTTAGGTAGATGTTTTTGGGTGGTTACCGTAGGAACTGAATGATGATATTATACTATTCTAATTTTGTTTTAATTTTGCTTAATATGTTTGTCTTCTTTCCTGTTATTTTATGTTTTTTGACGACATTGTGAGTACCATGGCTGGGTTTCTGAGCCATGCTGGTCGGTCAGGTGGTCGGCTGGCGGACGCCCGTGGGGGAGGGGTCCATGCAACAGTTTTTACCCTGAATAAACACATAAATACCAGCGACAGGGATTTTTCGGTTGCATATGGTCAGAAATAACTGGCATATGGGAAAACAATGTACATTTTGTACATCCGTATATAGTTCAGTGCATGTTTTTATTTTATTCTACATTTACGACTATACATTACCAATTTTTTGTTCTTTTTTCTGTTTGATAATCAAAGCAAGTATTTTTACCCTTTTATATTCCTCTATTACTCCACAATTACATTATTCCACTTTTCTTATAGTTCCCAGTGTGATTTTCCCTTGATATGGCTCACGTAAATGAGCCAAAGGGGGGATGTATGGTGGATTTCATCTTTTAATATTGTCAAGGTGGAACCCTGTTTGTCGTAATAACTGCAATCACTGCCCAAAGAATGATTAGTTCTAGAATGTTTCACTGAATCACAACAAGTAAGGCCAAAGGAACTTTAGTTAAACTACTCTTGGCTCCTACTATCTTTTTCCAAAGATCTGTTTATAAGACTTCCTAGAAATGGAAGAGCAGCACACACACCATTTCACACACACACCCCTCCAACTAGGAAGGGAGGGCTTTTGGTCCAGAGCAGCGCCTGTACACAGTAAGATATCATGTTCCCATTTACGTCATACTGTATCCCTATAAAGGCTGAAAGTTACCCCATATTGTTGGGATTGTTGGGACTTCTGTGAAATGAAGATGATTGTAAGTCCAGAATAAACGAATCCCCCTGCTGGTCGCTGAAGAGAAGCTGTGGTGTCTGGTCTCGTCTGTCTGTTTTTAAGGTTAAATCCTCTCCCACACTGCAAAGTCGGTCATATCGCTGGTTCTGTTGCGCTTGTAATAGCTGGGTACTCCGTGCGTTCTTTATCTGTGTGCCCTACCTAAGCGGCAAAAGGGGCGTTGCTCTTGAGACGGTGACGTCACATGCGCGGTACCCCATTTACAGTGATATTACCAAGACGTGCTGAGCTAGGATAGCACAGGTGTCGTGCCAAACGACTTATCACTTATCCCCGGCAGAATTTGTATTACCTGTGCCGAGAGCGCATTCAGCTGGAAGAATGAATCCAGTAAACTCCGCCTCATTTCCAACCTATTAGGCAAAAAGCATTTGTAACTAAATACAGCAATGGTGTCGTTACATTATCGTTCAGTTAGTGTGAAAAAAATGAAAATGTAACACTTGTTAGTGCTATCATAAAGGATTGCTATGTCGGTTAAACTCGATTGATCACTCAATATAACACGTTATGAGAAAGTAAACGGCTCTGTGGTCATTTCCACATGTGTCACAAAAATATTAGCTTTATGTTATTAGATTGTCGCATGTCTGTCTGCTTAAACCAAAAATCCACCTCCCTGAGTCCATCACAGCTGCTTACTGGTTTGTCTTTTTTCTTTTCTTTTTGACCCGCATGAATGGATAGTATAGAGCGGATTTCACGTGTGATCAAATGAACACTGAATAAAGGTACAGCCAAAATGATCAGATTTAATAAGATTTTAATTCAACCAAGAACCATATAGAGATATTAACCATATTAAGAAAACGAGATATGTCTCTTTTAAAAATAGAACCATGTATTAGGAGTTTAAAATATCAATTTCATTTTATTAGAATGAGATGTTTAAAATATTTAGACTTCACAAAGCTGGAGGTTAAAAGTTTTATTGATTTCAAAAATATAATACAAAATTCTACAAATTCCGAAGGGGATAACTCGTTTGGCACAACGAGTTTATACAACGCGTCTCGCCCATTGACAGCTGGAGATCGGCACCAGCACCTCGTGAACGTAGCGGGGATAAGCGTGTTAGAAAATGGATGGACTGGGCTATTTCTTTTTTCTTGCCATCAAGATCTCTGCCAGCTGGCACCAGAAAATGCTATTATTGGGCTTTCTTCGTCTGGAAACAAATGCATACAAACATCTTACGAGCGCAGCCATGATGAACTGGTGAACGCGCACAGCTGACAATATAGCGATCTGATTGGCTGAGCAGCAAAAATCGAATCACGTGACCTCTTGGACTGGAGCGCCACAGTTTAGATTTTTTATTGGCTATAACTTATTAATGTGCAAGTGAAAACGTGGGAACATTGGTGTTTTGAGATCACTGCTATGTGTAGCAACTTTTCCCGGTGGAAGAAAGTTGCCCCCTGACAGTTCATATGAAAAGTCATCCTACAGATTCTGGCCCACGGCCTATAAGCCTGCTGTTTTAACCTCATCACCGGTAGCAGGAGGAAAGATCCTGCCTGCCAAAACAGTTCTGTGTATTTCTCCTCAGCTGTTACCGGGAAGCGAACCCCAGATGGAGCTGAAAGCTGTGTGCTGAGGAAAACCCCTGCTCAAATCGTGACTGCGACCAGGTCAGAGAACGTGGCAGAGACCAGGCCTCCGACCCCGACCACATGGTGCTGATGAGCTAAACACCTTGCCGCTGCTGAACAACCAACAACCTCCCTGCTTTCAACGCTCCTTCCTTGGAATGGCCAAACTGGACAAAACTCACACGAGGCAAAAGACAGGTTTGGGCATAGGGATTTCGATTACAAATGCAAATTGTAGTTGACAAATAAAGATTGATTGATTGATTGATGGTACATGCACACACAACAAGACATACTTCCTTTTTGAAAAACAAAAAAAACCAAAGTTGATTGCACTGCCAAACAACAACACTCCCTGAGGGGATTAAGCATGCATAAGGTCCTTAGCAGCCAATAGGCTCAGTTTCAAGTGAAAGTTAGATAGCAGACTCCCGTACTTTGCAGTAAATTTACGTAGCTGCAGAATTGTGCAATTTGTATGAATATCGGAGGGTTGGCTCCGATTTCAATTGCACTTTTATTAAAGTTTTTGACTGTACCAAAGTCACTGCGGTAACTTTGGTACCAGAGCTCGATTAAGGTCATGCGCCCACAGCACCATCTTGGACCATCCTGTCAAGACATCTAATGGCATGTCTGAGCAAAGCCGTGCGTTAACATCGCCCCCATATTAAGCGACATTTTATTGTGATGCTGCGAAAAGACACCTGCATGTATTTCCTATCAAATTCAAGTACCTCCAGTCTGAAGCGAGAAGCATTGTGGTGCAATAAAATATAGTATTAATGACTTGAATTTGATGGGAAATGATATAAATATTAAACCAATCCAAACAATACAGTATAATTAAATGTTTCACACCCCTTAACATTTTCTTAGCTGGACCAAACACACAAACTTGAACTAACTTACACAATTAGTTTGATATAATAGCAAACTAAAACAAGTGCAAATTAAGACTGCTTCATGCTGTCTTAACTCATTGGTATAAAATACATTTCTAGATTTACAATTTCTTAACTTAGTTTCTTTTATTGTATTCTATGACTTCTGCTTTCAATCCAAATGTTATGTGTTTATCCTAAGAATATTATTTTATTTTCCTTTAGTCGTGTGGAAAACAAAGCAGAGAAAATAAAGTAAATGAAAAATGTTGGTAACTCGTTTGGACACATGGTGCCTTTAGAACAAAGGGCTAACGGAGGTAGCTCACGCTAGCCTTCCGTTCATGGTATTGCCAATATTATTTGAGTGTGTTTTTATTGTTATAACAAGGTTATCTCCACAAGGGTTTCATACATTGATGGGACATTAATGTTTACGTCATCCAGCCCACTCATTATGACTAAAAATAAAACTAAAGCTTTCATTTGTTAGCGCCAAATGCCCGCTTGCCAAAAATGCTGTCAGCCTTGCTAACATCTGGTGCCGGACATTTCAAAAGGAGTTTGTTAAAGCATAAGGTTTAACCGTTCTGCTCTGCCATCCTTCGATGGTGTTATGAGCCTTATTCCCGCATTAACATGGATTATTAATTAGTTAAGCTAATTTAACCACGATTCACATTCTTTAAGGTGAACTTTGGTTCTTTAACCTAAACAAAATATTTTTTCATCAAATTGTCATGCTTTGTTATTGAACCCGAACACAACCACAACAGAGTTTAGTTTAACAGTTTATTGTAGATTGAGTATAGTGGAGGAAGGAACCAAGAGTCTGTACTGAGCTGAAGCAGGAGGATGGTGAAGGCAGGAACTGGCAAGCAGGATGGAACCAGAGCATGGAGGCTGCAGGACCAGCAGCACAGCAGAATGGAGACTTGGGAAGCAGAACTTGACCAGTATCACAGCAGAGTAGAGACTTGGAACCAGAACTTGACCAGCAGCACGGCGGAGTGGAGACTAAGTGACTTCGGGCTGGACGAGAACTGGATGAGGTAAGTAGCAGAAGTAAACAGAAGTTAGAACGATCCGACGAGGAAGGACTGAATGCAGAGAGCTTAAATAGGGAGGATGACAGGTGTGATGAGTTCTGGCTTGATTAGTGGCTGACAGGTGTAGATGATTGCTGAGGTGGAGAGGAGACTGGGATGTGTGGAAGTGAAAAGTGCCCTAAAATGTCCATGGTGCAGCAAGCAAAGCTGCAGCATGACACAAATATTGTTCTGTTTAACTTGGGCTTTGCATTGTGAATGGATTGAAACACATGCCAAATGTTTTTAACTCCATTCCATGTTTTTTTAATGAGATCTGCAGTGAACAAGAATTCACCGAATTATTCTGGTTATGATCAACCACTTTTGTTTTGTTTTTTGTTTGTTGTAAATAGTTCCTTAGCTTAGCTTCTTTTTATCTTCATTTTGCTTAGTAGTTTAAGTTTCACTAGCCTAGTAGAGAGGATTTGTTAATCGAAGTATTGTGTTAATTCAGATAAACAGCATTACATAGTGATGTTCTCTGGATGTTAATTTTATTTGTTAATAAATTCTTCAACTTGAAAAAAAGTTGTCCCTCCTTTATTCTATGTGTGTGCAGGTTTTGCTGTTAAAAGATCACTAGTGCTCGAATTCATCCCTTTCAACCGTTGTCTTGATATCAGCTTAAGAGCTGATCATCACCAGACAATACTTAACAGACAGAGGTTTATTTAATAAACATTAAATAACTTTAAACAGTGTATAATTGCACAACAAGATGATCTGGACTAGGGATGGACGATAAGTCAATAACAATATGTATGGATACATAGACATACGTATATCAATGATTGAAGAAAAGGTTAATTAAAACGTTTCTTTGAATAACCGTTTTACTTCCTTTTGCATTCTACCCTATCATGTTAATATTAAAATCATTACATCCTCCCAACCAATCACAGACCAAGGAACGCTTTGTCACCAAGCTGTGCCTTCAAAGAGTTCAGAGAACATTTGTTCTTTTGTCTTTTTAAAAAAGTGCAGTTTTAGTAAAAAGTTGGTTGAATAAAGGGCTCAGTTTGAAATCAGTGTATGTTCTGTATCTAAAAACAGGTTGCTAAGCAACAGCATAAAATGGCCAGGGCTGCATTTAAAATATACAATTTGAATTTGTTAATAATTATCGATATTGATCAGTATGATTTCTATTTAATCGACATGTTTTTTTCTGTATCGTCCAGTGCTAATCTGGATCATCTAATTGTTGATGGACATAGTACTTTATGGAGTAATCACAATGATACAAATGGGGAAGTAATAGAAGAATTAATGGAGATAAAAAATTGGTTGGTTTAATTGATGGTAGGGAAACTAAAATCAACATTAGGGAGAATACAGTGTCCACAATTGACCTCACATTAGTTACAGATTCACTAGCAGCTGAATGTTCTTGGAAAGTAATCAAATATACAACTATAGGAAGTGACCACTTCCCTATATCATATGTGTGATTTTCAGTCGTTGTGCTTCAGCATTGCTTGTGGTGTCCCTCAGGGATCAGTACTGGGTCCAACATTGTTTATTCTCTACACAAATGACAAATGTAAGGTTTCAAACGGATTGGTTTGTTTTCCTTGTGGATGACACAAATATATGCTGATCAGATGAGTGCTTGGATGAATAACTCCAGCGATGAATAAACAAAAACCTGGTTTGACAAAAACAAGTTGTTCTTAAATTTGGAGAAAACTAATTCATGTTTTTTGGTCATTCTAAAGGAAATATGCATGTGAAAGTCATAATAGATGGGATAAATATGGAAAGAGTAAATTTAATTAAATTCTTGGCTGTGATTATTGACTACAATATTAGCGGGAAACCTCACATTAAATCTGTTCAGACCAAACTATGTAGAAGCATATTAAAGCAATGTTCAAGCAGGAACAGGTTCAATCTGGTTTTCCTAAAAAGACCTCAGATGGAGGAAGGGCAGTGAACACCAGTGGGTCTTCTTAGCCACTGGACATGGGTGGATACACACTTTGCAATGGTCTGGGTGGTGTAGGCTATCCAATGCAGAGGCTGTTAAAATGGTAAAGCAAAGAACAAATGTTGGGGAGGAAAATATGATGAATACAGAGTCAAACCAAACAAAAGAAGATAAAGTGTGTGTGGATTTAAAATAGTGACATTTATTGCAGGAGTTATAAATGCAACAATGGAAATTAGGTCAAAAACAGAAAGAATTCAAGTAATTGTGAAAGCAACAGCAAATCATCTTGACATTAATGAATTAACATGGGAGAAAGTTAGGGATGACCTCAGTGTTCAGGCCAGTCAGGAGGCAGCATGGGTAGGATAGCTACACTATTGCTTCTTCAGTGGAATGCAAGAAGTTTAATATCAAATGGTCAGGAATTAAAGCATTATATTGATAAATTAGAAGAAGCTCCAGAGGTTATTTGTATACAAGAAACTTGGTTAAAACCCCAATTAGAATTTAAAATCTTAAATTATTCCGCCACTAGATGTGATCGCATTGAAGGTAATGGTGGGGGATGTGCCTTTTTTTAAAGAGGGGCTGCAGTTTAGAGTGGTTAAGAGGAAAAGAAAATGAATTTGTAATTGTGGAGATTTGGATAAATGCAGATCCATTTATTATAATAAATTATTACAATCCGCGTGAAAGATTAGAGTTGGATAATTTAAAAGAAATTCAGGGACAAAATAGAAATAAAGTTATTTGGTGTGCAGATTTTAATGCCCATAGCAATTTATGGGGAGGGCAGGGAACTGATAGAAATGGAGATATAATAGAACAACTGTTGGAAGATAATCAATTAGTATTTATGAATGATGGGAGGGGAACAAGAATAGATGTGCATACAGGAAATTGCTCAGCTATAGATTTAACTCTGGTGTCCAGAGGTTTAGTTTGGTTATGTGAGTGGGAAATAGAGCAAGAAACAACAATAGGCAGTAATCATAATCATAATCACCTCCAAAGCTACAAAATCACTACATTTGTTACAAATACCATTTTCAACTCAACTCAAACTTTATTTATAAAGCACATTTAAAACAACCGGGGTTGACCAAAGTGCTGTACAGAAATCACAGTTGCAGAGTATAAGATAAAAACTGAACGCTAAAATACATTAACACAATGCAAAAGATAAAATATAATAGGATAACTGTTTCAATTAAAATAAATGTTAAAATAAAATATTATTTGCCAAATGTCCACCTAGACTTGATTAAAAGCCAGGGAGAAGAAATGTGTTTTTAGTTAGGATTTAAAAACCTCCAAGGAGCCTGCCGATCGAATATGCCAAGGCAAGTTATTCCAGAGTCTCGGTGCCGCTGCCATAAAGGCACGGTCACCTTTGGTTTTAAGTCTGGTTTTAGGCATGGCCAGTAGCAACTGATTAGAGGATCTCTGTGTTCTGGCCGGGACATGGATTTTGAGAAGCTCAGTCAAATACTGGGGGGCTAGACCATTAAGAGATTTAAAAACAAACAATAAAATTTTAAAATCTATTTTAAAAACAACCGGAAGCTAATGCAGCGAGGCTAGAACGGGCGATATGTGGTCACGTTTACGTGTGCCAGTAAGGAGACGGGCAGCTGCATTTTGTACCAACTGCAGACGGTGTAAAAGTGAGTGGTCCAGGCCAGCATATAATGAATTACAGTAATCCAATCTTGTATTAATAAAAGCATGGATTACAGTCTCCAGATCTTTGTGTGACAGGTACCCTTTCACTTTTGATAAAATTCTTCACTGGTAAAAACTGTTTTTTACGACCGAACTAACCTGGCGATTGAATTTCAACCTGTCAAATATTACACCAAGATTGTTTACTGATGATCGAATATTAGGTGTAAGAGGGCCCAAGGAGCCAGGAGAAAAAACTGCTGGACTACGACCAAACATAATAATTTCTTATTTTCATTCAGATGAAGAAAGTTTGAGGTCATCCAAGATTTTACATCATTTAAGCAGTCAGAAAATGACCGTACAGGGCTGTTGGATTTTGATGCTAAAGGAAAGTATATCTGGACATCATCAGCATAACAATGAAAAGAAAGATTATGGTTCCTGAAAATTGATCCTAATGGTAACATATATAGAAGAAAAAGAATAGGTCCAAGAATGGAACCTTGGGGAACCCCAGAACTTAAAGGAGCTGAAGATGATGTGAATTCACCTAGCTGCACTGAAAAGCTCCGATCAGTCAAATAAGACTGGAACCATGAGAGAGCAGATCCTGTAATGCCCACCCACTGCTCAAGTCGCGTTAAGAGGATCCCATGGTCCACAGTGTCAAAGGCAGCGGTTAGATCAAGGAGCACTAGCATAGCAGGATTTCCTGAGTCAGCAGTCACCATTAAATCATTAAAAACTCTCAACAATGCTGTCTCAGTGCTATGAAAAGGATTGAAGCCAGATTGAAACTTCTCATGCATATCATTGGCCACTAAGAATGATTGAATCTGGATAAAAACCACTTTCTCTAAAACTTTAGGCCTATCTCTAAATTGCCATTTTTATCTAAAGTTGGACAACACAGAGGGATCTAGATTTTTCTTTTTAATCAGAGGTTGTACAACAGCATGTTTAAGAGCAGTTAGGACACATCCGGTACTGAGAGAGGAATTAACAAATAAAAGTATGACAAAGCCCACCGTAGTAAAAACCTCACTATTGCTGATTCATTTCAATTCAATTTTATTTATATAGCGCCAATTCATGAAACATGTCATCTCAAGGCACTTTACAAAGTCAAATTCCATCATATTATACAGATTGGGTCAGATTATACAGATTGGTCAAAAATGTTCCTATATAAGGAAACCAGTTGATTGCATCAAAGTCCCGATAAGCAGCATTCACTCCTGGAGAAGCGTAGAGCCACAGGGAGAGTCGTCTGCATTGTACATGGCTTTGCTGCAATCCCTCATACTGAGCAAGCATGAAGCGACAGTAGGAAGAAAAACTCCCCATTAACGGGGATGATCACTAAAGGAGGCTACAGAATAACTAAACATCAGACATAGAGAGCAGAAGAGAGGGGGAGACTTAGACAGAGATGCTGATAGAAAGATAGGGGAGGAAGCCATGATAAGGCTAAAGCAAAGCAAGGCTAAAGCTAGGCTAACGATCTCTTACCAAGAAAATTAAACCGTGTGAAACACAAGAAGTTCCCAACATGAAGTGTACCAACAGAGAATGTGTTTCAAATGTGTTTGTGTGTTAGAAACAGAGAAGTATCACAGCAAAGAAATTAAAGATAAAAACGAGAGAGTCTGGCACACAAAACCACAATCCAAATAGCAGAAAACATGAAGTGATGCAATACACCTTACCACAATCTGAGGAACCAAGCGGTCCAAATGCTGGATCATGGTTGCTCCATGGATCAGATGGATAAACAGGCTTTAGAGACACGTTCTGGCCTCAGTTACCAAGAAACCCAGCGCTAGTACCGGAGCCTGCTTTTCCCTGCCCTATAAAAGGAAGTGGAAACCTTCACTTCCGGTTTGACAGTCTGACCTTTGACCTGACCCGGTTTGGATGGAGAAAGCACATGGAGCAACCATTTATTCACTTTCAGCTCAAGTGGTCACTTTAAAACTGTAACTGTATTAATGTGACTGAATGTGGAGTTCAGATGGTGAGAGAAGAGGAGAATGTTTAGATGTGAGGAGACCTGAAGCTGCTGCTTTAGTTCTCCAGCTTCTGGATCGTTTGGATTGGATTCAGATCACAGTTTGTCGCATTGAAACACTAATAGAGGTAATTCAGAGGTCAGGTTGATCTGTTTGTTGAAGAGCTTTCACAACATGTTGGTGCTAGCATGTGGAGCAGAACATGCTAACTGATTTTACCTGCTTGGAGATGTTTGGATGATGAGTTATTGGTATGGATTGTTGAAAATCCCTTTTTAAATGCAAAACTCTGAGTTCTGTTAGGATATCTGTCATGGTTTTCAGGTGACGAGCCCACATGCAGATACGATCGGGAGGCAATGCACAGTTTTAAGATGTTTATTTAGGAAACAGACAGATTACGGACGGAACTACGGGTGAGTCGGCTGGGTCAGAACGTCAAGGCTGGCGAGTCTGTAAGAAAGAGGAAGTAAGAAACTCTGAAGGTTGAACCAGGGGAATTGCTAGATGTGCGCTGCTTACCATTTAGCTGGGCGGACCTAACCGGGAAGAAGTAGCGTCGGGAGTACTCTATGATTCTACTCAGCTGGAGTTAGGCGGCTGGTGGCTGAGGACGGCTGATGTAACTGGCGAGGGATCCTGAGCGAACCTCATCGGCAACGGTTGACAGATGGATTGACCAGAGTGAATGCAGAACCAGCAGAAACCGGGAGAGGGGATCTCAGGCCTCGCTGGGTAACATCCAGGAAGTATGAGGGGAGCGCCAGAGCAAAATCTGAGCAGGCGGTTCTGCTGGTCT
Source organism: Fundulus heteroclitus (assembly GCF_011125445.2). NCBI lineage: Eukaryota > Metazoa > Chordata > Actinopteri > Cyprinodontiformes > Fundulidae > Fundulus > Fundulus heteroclitus. Next base: position 7,400,642 of record NC_046384.1, read on the forward strand.
GTTTCTTCGGAACGAGACGTCAAGACGGGTGAGTGCATCCAAGCACCAAAATCTGAGGCAAAACAGAGATCCAAAAATTAGTCAAAAAACGAAGAGCAAAAACTCACAAGCTGGTTTCCGAGAGTAGGGACAGAGGCCACGTCGTACCACGACTGGTTAAGGCTCTGGCGTCTTCCATCTGTCAGCGCTCTGCTTAAGAAGCCAGAGGAAGCCGCCTGCAACGAGCTGCAGGTGTGGGCCACGCCTCCTCAGCCAACCAGACACACCTGTGGAATAGAGTTAGAGTAGAGCAGCACAGAGAATCCTGACACTACCCCCCCCTCAACGGCCGCCTCCTGGCGGCCCAGACGAAGAGGTGCTGGGCTGAGTAGCCCAAAAATCTGAAATCAAGTCCTTATTCAAGATAGTAGCTGCGGAAACCCACGAGCGCTCCTCAGAGCTACAACCCTCCCAGTCGACGAGGTATTGGTGACCCCTACCTCGCCGACGGGCATCCACAACCCTGAGAACCCGAGGGTTCTGACTGTCCTGGGAGGGTGGAGGGGGTCCGGAAGGAGGGCACAAGTTGCTGTCCAAAACGGGCTTGATCTGGGACACATGAAACGTAGGGTGTACTCGGGAGTGAGGGGGCAAACGTAAACGGACAGTGCTCGGGTTAATCACTGTCTCTATCTCATAGGGACCAGTGAACCGGGGAGCAAGCTTCTTAGCGGATGGATTGGACAAAACGTCTCTGGAAGATAACCAAACCTTCTGACCGGGGCGATACTGAGGAGCTGGTCGGCGGTGCTGGTCGGCAAACCTCTTGCTCCGCTCTGCGGTGCGAGTGAGGGCAGTGATGGTTGATCTCCAGATGTCCTGGCAGCGAGCAATGTAGTCGTTTACGGAGGTGAAGGGAATCCTGAGTTCCTCTGTGGGTAGAAGTGGAGGCTGATATCCCAAAGCAACCTCAAAAGGTGAACGTCCAGTAGCTGAGGTGATGTGTGAATTAAGGGCATACTCCACCCAGGGCAAAAACTTGTTCCAGTCAGAGGGTGAAGATGACGTAAGGCAGCGGAGAGTAGTCTCTAGTTGCTGGTTCATGCGTTCAGTTTGGCCATTAGTCTGAGGATGATATCCAGAGGTGAGTGTATAACGGGCACCCAGAGCAGAGCAAAAGTGCCGCCAGACCTGGGAGATAAACTGAGGACCCCGGTCAGAGAGGATGTCAACAGGGATGCCGTGAAGTCTGAACACATGTCTGATAAGAAGCTGAGCTGTCTGGAGGGCGTTGGGTAATTTGCGGATAGGAATAAGATGACAGGACTTAGAAAACCGATCAACTACCGTCAAGATAGTTGACATACCTTGGGACAAGGGGAGACCGGTAACGAAATCCATCGCAATGTGGGACCAAGGACGTCTGGGGATGGGAAGAGGATTTAACAAACCGGAAGGTGGCTGAGTAGAAGACTTATTCTGGGCGCAAACGGGACAGGCTAGAACATATTCTCTAACATCCTTAGTCCATGAAGGCCACCAAAAACGCCGGGAGACTTGGGACTGGGTTCTAAAAATGCCCGGATGGGCGGAAAACTTCGTGTCATGACTCCAACGTAGAACCTCAGGACGAACAGACTGGGGAACGTACTTAAGTCCAGGTGGCCCTGTACCTGGGTCCGGGTCTAAAAGTTGGGCCTGTCTGATTCTGTCCTCCAGATCCCAATGCAGCGCTCCAACAGTGCAAGTGGGAGGAAGAATCGGTTCCGGCTCCCTCTCTTGTTCAAAAGAGGTAAACAGACGGGACAGTGCATCAGGCTTGACATTTCTGGAGCCGGGTCTGTAGGTGATGGTGAGGTTGAATCGAGAGAAAAACAAAGACCAACGGGCCTGTCTTGAGTTGAGTCGACGGGCTGACTGCAGATAGGAGAGGTTCTTGTGATCTGTCCATATTATGATGGGCTGCTCGGATCCCTCTAACCAGTGCCGCCACTCCTCCAACGCTAGTTTAATAGCTAGTAGCTCACGATCACCTACATCATAGTTCTGCTCTGCCGGGGATAAACGACGGGAGAAAAACGCACAAGGGTGCAACTTACAGTCAGCCTCAGACTGTTGGGACAAAACCGCTCCCACCCCGGTATTAGAGGCATCGATCTCTAAAATGAACTGTTTGGCTGGGTCGGGGTGAACTAGTATGGGAGCCTGGGAAAAACGAGCTTTAAGTTTACTAAAAGCCTCCTCGGCCTCTGGACTCCAGACATAAGGAACCTTGGGGGAAGTGAGAGCATGTAAAGGGGATGCTACCTGACTATAGTTCCTGATAAAGCGCCGATAGAAGTTAGCGAAACCAAGAAAGCGTTGGAGCTGTTTGCGCGACTCAGGAACAGGCCATTCCACCACTGCCCTTATCTTTTCCGGATCAGACTTCACCTGTCCGCCCTCTAAAACCAGACCAAGAAAGGAAACAGAAGACTGGTGAAAATCACACTTCTCGGCCTTAACAAATAAGCGATTCTCTAATAATCGCTGGAGAACAAGACGGACGTGTTGTTTATGTTGTTCTAGGTCACGAGAGTAAATCAGGATATCGTCTAGATAGACGAAAACAAAAACATTCAAAAAATCCCGAAGGACATCGTTCACCAATGCTTGAAAAACTGCCGGAGCATTGCACAAACCAAAAGGCATGACTAAGTACTCAAAGTGACCTAGCGGGGTCTTAAAGGCCGTTTTCCACTCATCCCCCTGTCTCACCCGAACCAAATGATAAGCGTTGCGCAGATCAAGTTTAGTAAAGATCTTAGCATTCTGGACTGGTTCGAGGGCTGAGGATAATAGAGGGAGCGGGTACTTATTCTTAACGGTTATTTGGTTAAGCCCTCGATAATCGATACAGGGTCGAAGGGTTCCATCCTTCTTACCAACAAAAAAGAAGCCGGCGCCCAATGGGGAGGATGAAGGACGGATTAACCCCGTAGCTAGAGATTCCCCTATATACTTCTCGAGCGCTTGACGTTCTGACCTGGAGATGTTGTAGAGCCGACTCACCGGTAGTGGAGCCCCAGGCAATAGGTCAATAGCGCAATCGTAAGGGCGATGTGGAGGAAGTGAACAAGCCTGAGTTTTACTGAATACCCTCTGAAGATCGTGGTATTCTTCCGGAACTAGCGAGAGGTCAATAACGTCCCCAGATTCTGTCTCGGGGGATGGAGTAACAGATACAGGACGAGCGGACTGTAAGCAACGAGAATGACAAGCTGGAGACCAAGATTCTAGTCGGGACTCGGCCCAGTTAAACTGCGGGCTGTGGACACTTAACCAGGCTAAACCCAATACAACGGGTGAACGCTTTACAGGGAACACGAAAAACGAAAGTTGTTCCCGGTGGTTACCCGAAACTATCACTACTAGTGGTCGAGTGCGATGGGTGATTAAAGTTAAACTCTGCCCATCTAAAGACGACACCCGGAGAGGCTCGGGTAAAGGTTCGACCGGCACACGAAGCTGATCCACTATGGTTTGGTCAATTAAGTTGAAGTCCGAACCGGAATCAACTAGAGCCGAGACATCGAAAGTATCTTGATCAAACATTAGCGTAACTGGTAAATATAAGCGAGATAGAGATGGCGCCTTAGTGACTACTCGGGGGCTAGAACTACTAACGTCCACCGTTCTCCCCGTTACGAACGGTGGACTGGGTCTTTTGGCCGAACCGGACAATCTCTAAGGAAATGACCTTCCCCTCCACAGTATAGACATAAGTTGCCCGAGAAGCGCTGTTGACGCTCCTTATTAGTTAAACCAACCTGGCCCAGCTGCATGGGTTCGGGAGGTGGTGGAGCGGACCGAGGTTCCCTATGGGTGAGCGTGGAAGAGGTGGATGATCGCAAGACTTGGTTCGGTCTAACTCGGCTCCGACTACGTAGCCGGGAATCCAAACGGATGGCTAACGCCACAAAATCCTCAAAATCCCCGGGTTCCTCCACCCGGGCTAATTCATCCTTAAGGGATTCATCAAGAGCCTGAAAAAATACTGCCTTTAACGGTCTTGGTTGCCAATCCGCCGCAGCGGCAACCGTACGAAACTCCACTGAGAAGTCTGATACACGTCGACCGTGCTGTCTTAACGAGAGGAGATGACGAGACTGGTGAGCCGAATCTAACTCGGGTGAAAAAATAGTCTTAAATTCGGTAACGAATTCCTGAAAAGTAATCCCGAATGACTGACAATCAGGGAATCGAGCCTCAGCCCATCTAAGTGCCTTACCTGTTAGGAGTCGTAAAACATAAGATATCTTAACCTCATCTGAGGCGAATGTCTGGGGGGATCGGTTAAACACCAGTTTACACTGAAAAAGGAAACCTCCGCAACTCCCATGGTCACCAGAGAATTTCTCCGGACTAGGTGACGCGCCCTCAAGTGGCGGAGCCCAAAGCTGATTATCAGTGCTCGGAGCGACGGGGGGCGGGGTGCTAATGTTTTGAGTGACAGGCGACGTCATCGCGGAAGTAACTGTGTCCATGAGCTGGCTAAACTGAGCGGCTAATCTATGAAGCTGTTCCTGTGTTGAATTGACGGCTAAACCTAGCGACTGCATCTGCTCTTGCTGTGCGGCTAACTGCCGCCCGAACGTATCCGCTGGACTTTGGTGGCCAGAGCCTTCTTCTGTCATGGTTTTCAGGTGACGAGCCCACATGCAGATACGATCGGGAGGCAATGCACAGTTTTAAGATGTTTATTTAGGAAACAGACAGATTACGGACGGAACTACGGGTGAGTCGGCTGGGTCAGAACGTCAAGGCTGGCGAGTCTGTAAGAAAGAGGAAGTAAGAAACTCTGAAGGTTGAACCAGGGGAATTGCTAGATGTGCGCTGCTTACCATTTAGCTGGGCGGACCTAACCGGGAAGAAGTAGCGTCGGGAGTACTCTATGATTCTACTCAGCTGGAGTTAGGCGGCTGGTGGCTGAGGACGGCTGATGTAACTGGCGAGGGATCCTGAGCGAACCTCATCGGCAACGGTTGACAGATGGATTGACCAGAGTGAATGCAGAACCAGCAGAAACCGGGAGAGGGGATCTCAGGCCTCGCTGGGTAACATCCAGGAAGTATGAGGGGAGCGCCAGAGCAAAATCTGAGCAGGCGGTTCTGCTGGTCTGTTTCTTCGGAACGAGACGTCAAGACGGGTGAGTGCATCCAAGCACCAAAATCTGAGGCAAAACAGAGATCCAAAAATTAGTCAAAAAACGAAGAGCAAAAACTCACAAGCTGGTTTCCGAGAGTAGGGACAGAGGCCACGTCGTACCACGACTGGTTAAGGCTCTGGCGTCTTCCATCTGTCAGCGCTCTGCTTAAGAAGCCAGAGGAAGCCGCCTGCAACGAGCTGCAGGTGTGGGCCACGCCTCCTCAGCCAACCAGACACACCTGTGGAATAGAGTTAGAGTAGAGCAGCACAGAGAATCCTGACAATATCAACAAGGTCAAGTGGAACGAGCTGTTTATCCCAGAACTGCATGGCACACTTAGATGGCACTGACCCAAAAGATTGGCACATATCTATCAGATACTACCCCGGAGGTGAGACAGCTTCCCTGCTGATGTCACAGTTTGGATGTGTACCGCCCTTGTATGGGTGTGTCCCGAGATCCCTTTATAATGTTTGTGTGATGAGCACTCGAGGCCTCCTGCCGATCAGGGGCCCATCAGCGCTGGTGTGACTGTAACTATTTCTCTGTCTTTACCTAGATAAAATATAACTAAAAGCATACTTGTCTGTTTTATGCGTCCTACATACAAGGTAATAAGTAAGTGGGGGTCGCCTGACTGGGTAAAACGAACTGGGTCCACCGAGGGTGCTTCACCGTAGACACGGCACGGTGAAACAGTAACAAACTGGTGTTTCCGCCCGGACCCAAAGGACGACGTACCACCTTCCGGTTTTTCAGTCAGGACGTCATTCCGGAAGAAAAACACACAGCTTGCGGCCGCAAAAAAGGTAAGGAGATTTCATTCATCACCTAGTGTCTTTTTCTTCCTGGAGGGCCGACTTTTTGTATTCCTAAAGGCAGAGAAAGGTTTGAGGATAATTGTTTGCAAACGTGTCGATAAGAACTTGGGATTTGCGTGCGGTCACAGAGGTGAGAGTCCGGGAAGCCTTGGCCAGGGTTCCGAAAATACTGTGCACCTTGAGAATTTAGGGTTTAAAAGTTCCCCTTGTTAGGCACAGAGGAAAATACGTGTTCCTCTGTGCGTAGCATAAAAGCGGCCATTCTGACAGGCACGCCGTTACGCGTGGCTTCTTAAACATTGTGTAGCCTAGAAAATGTGGGTTTAGAGCTCCCTTATTTTCCGCGAGGACGAACATAAAAATCTTCGTCTTTGCGGTAATATAAAAGCAGCCTTTTTCGAAAAACGAGCGCGTATGAGACTGAGAACACGCGTGGCTTCTAAAACATCGTGTAGCCTAGAAATTGTGGGTTTAGAGCTCCCTTATTTTCCGCGAGGACGAATATAAAAATCTTCGTTTTTGCGGTAATATAAAAGCAGCCTTTTTCGAAAAACGAGCGCGTATGAGATTGAGACCGGAGGTACCTACTGAGTTAACTAAAGATTGGCCAGAGAGTGTGTGTGTGTGTGTGTGTGTGTGTGTGTGTGTGTGTGTGTGTGTGTGTGTGTGTGTGTGTGTGTGTGTGTGTGTGTGTGTGAGACACGTTACTATCATTGAGCCGTGGAAGTGAAGGGTAAGGGTGCACCTGTTCAGGTGACATATAACCTGCTCATCCTGAGTACACTGGCTCATTGAAATTGCCGTGTAAAAACACTATAATAAGGCATATAGGAACATAATAAGTTTTGGTGTCTGAGAGATAAAAAATAAGCTCTCATTGGACCGGGGACAGGACGCTGTCCCAGCAGGTTGGCCAAAACGTGTGAGTGCTGGAATGGCTGAGACTCAGTTAGAAAATGAGCTCCAGGGGGGTTCTTTAGGAACACTGCTGGAGGCAGGAAAAGGGAGCATAATGGCAAGCTTCCTACACAAAGATGCTGAAAACCATTTAAAACAATTTGAGGAGTGGTGTGAAAAAATGAGGGGAGACGGGGTTTTTGGTGATACACAAGGACCTCCACCCGATGCCCAAATGTGCACTTACTATTTGCAAATGTTAAAAAATAGACAAGCACAAGTAGAAACGGCTGATGCAGGTGAGTTTGCTAGAGAAAAATGCCAAAAAGAGGAAATCAAAATAGCAGGCTTGATAAAACTAACTGAACATTATTTCAGCATGTGCTTCTCAGGCCTCGACAAACAACAAGAGAGTGAAAGTAAAGAAGTAAAGAAGTAAAGGCCTGCGTGTGTTTGTTTGTCTGAATGTCATCGTTTCTATGTATCTGTATGTATGTAACTGTATGTAACTGTACGTATGTATGTGTCGTTTGTAACTAAACGTTCTTCTGTGTGAATTAATTAATTTGGTTAAAATTATTGTTCATGGTTTCAAAATGATCATTTGTTTTGGGAGAACTGCAGCTCCGTAATTCAAATGACATATTAAGCATGGACTAGGTTAACAAAAAGGTAAAAGTAAAAGAGAGATTTAAATAACAAAGTTTGTTTTTTTTTAACATTAAATATTTGGCAAAATTAAATTATTATACTGAGATAGGCTAACGTGTCTTAAACAGAAAATATCCCAGGGCTGTAGGAAATACTTGGGACTGGGGATAAAGTTTTTTTTAGTTTGGAGCTTAATTATGCAATACAGCAACCAGAGGTGTTGGGGTGTATTCAGTTATGCTATTAGATTGCGTTTGGCTTGTGTTTGTCAATGAATTCATGACAGCTGAAATAATAACAGAGTAAAAGCTTTTATATTGTAATTTTAGAACATTAATAAAATGGCAAACAGCATATGGGGAGCATATGGGAGAATGTTTGGGAGAAATGGAACCGGATGGGATATGTTTAAGGGGAGATTTTTAACTAAGGATTTTACAGCTGCCTAAAAAGAAGAATTTAAGAGCACTAAGATATACATGATTTTTGATTTAAATAGATTAGACAAACTGTGCTTTAAACAAACTGTATGGGACAAGATTCATGGACAACGCTCGTCCTGGAACGATGTTGTGGTACTGAACTGAGACATGAGGACTGAAAATGGACAACTAATTGCAGGGGCAAAGACAGAGGCATCGGAAAACCTTCAATGGACCACAACACGAAACAAAGATGAGTTGGCAGACACCCCTTCTGCATTTCACATCAGATTTTCCTGCACATAATTAAAACACAAAACACACATTAGAAACATACACATTGGCGGATGCGCTTAGAAGAAAACTTTCAGATTAAAAGCAATCAAGATTATTATTAAACCCCTAGGATGTTAATTGTTTTAAGTCAGAGTGTCACGAATCGGAGCAGAGGACCCAGAATTCAGCCAGACCAGCAGAGGTTCAGATCAGGTTCTTTATTAACAAAAAGCAAAACAGGGAAAAAAGCCAAAAAGACCGTCAAACCAAAAGACGGCACAAAAATAAACAGAGTAACGGGGCAGGCAAGGAACAGGCAAAACAGGATGGCTCAGGTTTCTGGAGACAAGGGGGTCAAAAAGCCAAAAGCAAACCATAACAGAAAGTTGCAAGAGGAAAACTCACCCATACTCAACAAGACGACCTGGCACTGATGTCTGGTCTCAACAGTTTATATGGAGGTGGAAGCAGGTGAAACCGGTGAGAAGTGATTGCAGCAGGGGTGGAGTTAGGCAGGTGTGCAGAATAAGTAATTAGACCAGACATCAGTGCTGAGGCTCAAAACAAGAACAGATCAGACAAATATAAATAGCTGACAAGACAAGTGGACAGAAACAAACTACACACACACAATCTAATAAAGAACAAAACAACCCTGAAGTACAAACCTAAAACAGAAAATAAAGCTTAGACTAAAACAGATGACAAAACCAGATAACCTAACAGTAAATAAAAACCCAGACAGGACAAAAACTCAAAGCAAGCAGAGAACCTAAAGCAGGAGAGTAAAAATGACTCAAAAATAAAACCCGAACAGAAACCAGAATATTACACAGAGCTGTTATTAGCGAGCGATAAGAGGGTCAAACGCATTCGGACAAGTGGTACTGGTCTGGAAACAAAGATGGTAGAGTTCGCAAAGATAAGAAGGTTTTTCTTTTACTTTTCTAACAAGGTTTTTATTTAAATAATTTAAAATACATATAGATATGTTTTGGAATTTTATTAACCCCACAAGGGGTTTTGAATAAGATTCAAAGAGGCACCTTTAAGATACAATAAGCTTCATAAAATACATCATGCATGAGAAGAAATAGGGGGAAACCGCTAAAAGACATCCATTTTGCACCAAAATATTAAGTTACGGGATGAGAACATAGAGCAGCTTAGGTAATTATGCTAAACCTAAAACAGGTTCAACAACTTATGAGTATTGGTGATTAAAGTAAGGAGTGGTATACATAGGGGGGCCGTTTAATCGTAAAAGGAAAATGGATAAGAACAATGTATGCAATTTAGACGACATGAAAAAATAAATAAATAAATAAATAAATAAAATAAAAAAATACATCTACATCAATGAGCGATAATTATGGTCAGGAAAAAACTAGTGGGCGAAAAAGTTAAAGTAGGCATTACAGCAACAGTTAATAGCATAAACGAATGAACTAACGAGTGAGCAAGCTAATTTTTCAATATAAGCAGAATAAACTCTAAACCTTTTAACCTTGTTCAAGCGAAGGAGAAATTGTGAGCACAACATTTACTGGGTATCTTAAAGTAAGCAGAGGCGCAACTAAGAAATGAATTATTAGGATGTAAAGCAACACAAAGGTTAAGGACTAAGAATGAAAACTCTCTGTTACAGACACACACACCAAGACCTGCAGTTCTTGCAATCTTTTTGCTTTGTTATATAGAGAACCAGGATCTGATGGCTATCACAGATCCATAAATTACTTGGTAAGGCTAATTTCTAGATTCAATACAGGGTGTCTTCTCGCTCAGATTGGCCCAGAGTGGGATTCCCCTAGACTGGGCTCTATCGGGTTTTTTACCATTTCTTAGAGAGATGGGGTTTTCCTGCTTGAGGCTCAGCCTGCCCTCTGATGCCCCCTACTGGTACTCTTGGATTTGTGAGGTATGAAGGTGATGGATGGTTGTCCATAGGGATGGAGAGTGGAGGACCGAGTAGGAGGTTTCTTGGGGTGGGGGTAGAGTAGACGAATTTGGCCTTGATTAAGGTACATCTTTAGCTTATCTAGTCTAAAGTAAACTTAAAATAATGTGCGCATAGGAACCTAAAACAGGCCTAGCTCAAATAGTTGAACCCTAAATTGTAGTTAAAATGCTTGGACTGTGGTGTTGAGTAAAAAATGCTGAATTATGAAGTATTCATGCTGATTGATGCTAAGATGTTTCCATTGTGGTTTGTCCGGCCCATTCCTTGGAACTGTTTTCGTTGTGATGTGCCTTTGGGGCACACCAACAGGGGGGCTAACGGACAACTGGACTGGTTTTTACAAAGTGCTTTTCAGTCACACCAGCAGAGATTGTGTGACCCCAGAGACTGAGCTGCACTATCGACTGCCATGGAGATCACAGATGGATGGACTCTGGAAGCCGGAAGCTGACGTGCGTGGATTGCTTGGACTGGACGGAATGACCGACTGTTCTGGGAGAGGGACAGACTGAGAGTTGTCGTTCCACTGGTTGATCATCTTTGGTGATGTGCCATAATGACACATCATCAGGGGGTCTGTTAGGATATCAACAAGGTCAAGTGGAACGAGCTGTTTATCCCAGAACTGCATGGCACACTTAGATGGCACTGACCCAAAAGATTGGCACATATCTATCAGATACTACCCCGGAGGTGACACAGCTTCCCTGCTGATGTCACAGTTTGGATGTGTACCGCCCTTGTATGGGTGTGTCCCGAGATCCCTTTATAATGTTTGTGTGATGAGCACTCGAGGCCTCCTGCCGATCAGGGGCCCATCAGCGCTGGTGTGACTGTAACTATTTCTCTGTCTTTACCTAGATAAAATATAACTAAAAGCATACTTGTCTGTTTTATGCGTCCTACATTCAAGGTAATAAGTAAGTGGGGGTCGCCTGACTGGGTAAAACGAACTGGGTCCACCGAGGGTGCTTCACCGTAGACACGGCACGGTGAAACAGTAACAGTTCTAAAATTAAATACAAGACGCATGGTGGTGCTCATTTTAATAACTTTGAAACTCAACTTTGCAGCAAAAGGAGGCGTTGGTGTCCAGGACTCTTATTTTGAAATCTCAGTTGAACCGGAAGTAGCGTGTGCGTATTTTTATCATGACCGCATCGATCAGTAAGTGAAGAACCAGTGTTTGTCGGAGTTAATTGGGAACAAGGAGGGAGTTATTACTGTTGTGACATTAAAGATTAAAAAAAATAAATGTGAATAAAATAAAGGTAACCACACAGACTGACGGCAGCAGGAACCCATCCAACAGTGTAAAAGCAGTGCATGACGACGTCAGGTGACAACACGGCCCGATAACGTGGAGAAAGACAGGTTGTGACGACAGGTTGTAACAGCAGAGGAGATGACGGGGAAAACGACAGCAAACCGAGATAACGTGATTACAGGTTCAACAACAAGGTCAAACAACATAAAGTGAAGAAGAAACGCCATGCATTTGCTCCCTCATGTAGACACAATACATATGCTCACAGCATATGGACACGACATATGCAGCTTCCATTACATAAGCACGATACATATACACCTTACATAGACACATACATGGACACATGAACACGTCAGAAGACGCATAAACATATTTTTGGCACTAATGAAACCCCATATTACAAAACATGGCAGAAAATTACAATGTCATGTCATCAGCACTTCAAAGGACTGTCTTTATGGGGGAGTTTTAACATTCATGTACGATGAAGTCTTGTTTTATTCTGTTATACTGTTCTCAGTGCTGTGTAAATGAAATGGTAGAGAGAGACAGAGAGAGACAGAGAGAGAGTCATGTGACTCATGCTACGTACTCCGGTATGGTAGGTGGCGGTATGCACTTAAAAGTCAAGAAAGAAGTAGAAGAAGAAGTTGATACTTATCCTGGGAAAAGGATCCAGTACGAAACATTGAATGAAATTGATAATTATTTAAATGGAAAGGATGTTTGGTGTGGTGATTTTAATGCACATAGTTTGTTATGGGGTACTAAAAATGACTGTAATGGAATAGTTATTAAAGAATTAATGGAGAATAAAAGTCTTGTATGTCTGAATGATGGAAGGGGTACAAGTGTTGATATAAAAACAGGTAGAGAATCGGCAATAGATCTAATAATAATTTCAAATTCGTTGGCAGGTGTAAGTTCAAGGCAAATAATTAAAGAGGTAACAATAGGAAGTGATCATTATCCCATAGTGACAGAAATAAACTTGGATATTGAAAAGTATGATGTGGGGGTTTTAAAGAAATGGTGTTTCAGTAGTGCCAATTGGGAAATGTTTAGATTTATAAGTGAGCAGGAACTGGGAAAAAATTATTTGAACATGGAAATTGATCATTTAAACCTCTATGTTTGTGATGCTATTTACAAGCTGCTAATGAATCCATAAAGAAGAGAGAAGGTAGGATCCATAAGCAGATTGTTCCTTGGTGGACAAAGGAATGCAATACAGTAATCAAAAATGGTAGTAAAGCTTTTAAAATGTTGAAAAGGAATCATAGTGTACAGAATCTTATAGAATATAAGAGATGTCAGGCTCTTGTGAGAAGAACTATAAAGAATGCAAAAGAGGATTGTTGGAGGAAATTTTGTAATTCAGTGGGAAGAGAAACAGAGATTAATAAAGTATGGTCTATGATAAGAAGAATGAATGGTATTAAAAGAGAATATGGTTATCCAGTCCTGAGTGATGGTGAAGTAATAGCAGTTAAGGATGAAGAAAAGGTAGAAATGTTGGCAAAGACTTTTAGTAAAATAAATAGCTCAGATAATATTACTCTGGAAGGAAAACGGGGGAGAGAAATGACAATATTAGAAAACAGACGGATATTAGAGAAGACAGAAAATGTAAATGATTTATTGAATGTTCCTTTCACAAAATCAGAATTAAATTGAGCGTTTCAGAAAGTTAAATTAACGACACCAGGAAAAGATCAAATTAGTTATTTAATGTTAAAGCATCTTAGTGAAACATCTAAAGAAATGTTATTGTAACTTTGTAACAAAGTTTGGGAAAATGGAAAATTACCAGATAGTTGGAAAGAGTCTGTAATAATACCAATACGTAAACCAGGAAAAGATGATACAAAACCTGAAAATTATAGACCGATTGCGTTAACATCAAACATTTGTAAAATAATGGAGAAAATGATTAATGAAAGAATGATTTATTATATAGAATCAAAAGGATATTTATAAAAATATCAAAGTGGTTTTAGGAGGGGTAGAAATACTATGGATGCAGTTTTGAGTTTAGAATTTGAAATCAGAAAAGCTGAAATTAATAAAGAAAGTATTGTGGTAGTGTTTTTGATATTGAAAAAGCATATGATATGTTATGGAAAGAAGGTTTATTAATTAAAATTATAAAGATGGGTATTACAGGTAGGATGTATTGGTGGATCAAAGATTTTCTAACTAAAAGACAAATACAAGTTCAAATAGGTTAATATCATTCTGAGAAATATATTGCTGAAAATGGTACTCCACAGGGAAGTATAATAAGTCATTTATTATTTTCCGATAATGTTATAATGTGTTTCAAAATATACATAATGGAATGGGTTTTTCTCTTTTTGCTGATGATGGAGCTATGTGGAAGAGAGGAAGGAATTTGGAGTTTATTACTAAAAAGATGCAAGAAGCTGTTTTTAAAGTTGAAGAATGGTCATTAAAATGGGGATTTAAATTCTCAGTGGATAAGACTAAAACAATGTTCTTTTCAATGAAGAAAATTGATGACGTTAAATTAAAATTATATAATCAAGAAATAGAAAGAGTGAAACAATTTAAATTTTTAGGGGTTTGGTTTGACAAAAGAATAACATGGAATATATACATTCAAAGAGTCTTAGACAAATGCAAGAAAGTAATAAATATTATGAGATGCATAATTGGTAGGGAGTGGGGAGCAGATAGAATAGCACTAAAGAACATATATACAGGACTAACTAGATCAGTGTTAGATTATGGAAGATTGGATTCAGTCTGAAGCATTGAGATTATGTACAGGAGCAATTAAAACTACTCCAACAGCAGCATTATCAGTAGAAATGGGAGAAATGCCACTTGCATTTAGAAGAGACCAATTAACATTAAATTATTGGACTAATTTAAAAGGTCATAGAAAGGATCATCCAACTCTGCAGGAAATAAAACCCTGTTGGGAAAAAGAAGTATACTTTGCAGTATAATCACTCAGAAAGCAGGCCAGATGTTTTTAATAGAAATTCAACAGACACTATATAGAATAAATATGATGGGTTTAATTATAGATTTTGTATGGATACCGGCACATTATGGAATTAAAGGAAACGAACAAGTAGATAAGGCAGCAAAAGAAGCTGTTAAAAATTTATCTGTGGATTTAATATTAATTTTAGTAAATCTGAAGTTAAAATGTTAATTCAACAGAAAATAAAGGATAAATGGCAAAAAGAATGGGAGAAAGGAAATAAAGGACGTTGGTTTTATAAAATTCAAAAGAAAATTGGAGAAATGAGAAGAACAGAAAGAACAAGAAGAGAAGAAACAATTATTTCTCGATTGAGGTTTGGTCATACTAGCTTAAACAGTACTCTGTTTATCTTAGGCAAACATAGGAATGGTAAATGTGAATATTGTGGAGTAGATGAAACAGTTGAACACGTGATGTTGTATTGTAATAAATATGAGGAGGAGAGACAGCAATTAATTCAAAATTTAAGTAATATAAAAGTTAAATTAGATTTGTTTGAATTATTCAGAAGTTATCCAGATAGTAACATTTACAGTATAGTATTTCGATATATAAAAATAACACATTTGTATTATAAAATTTAATTCTTGAGAGTCATTCCGGTCC
>NC_046384.1:7420733-7513233 GCF_011125445.2 Fundulus heteroclitus
AATAAAATACCTAGTGGTATTTGTATTTCCTCACACACACACAGTCACACTTTTGAGCTCTTACTTTTAATCTAACACAGAGGACGCCGCCGTCCTTCACAGAATTTAACTAGTTAGTTTAAACTAGAGGAGTCTGTCCTCCTGCGGACTTTAACTGTTTAGATTTCCTTTTTTATCTGCTACCTGATAGTGCCTAGGATTGTCAGGGTTTTATCGTGTTTCTCAGAAATGTTCACTCATTTCTCTTTAACAAAGTTCTACTCATAATGGGGTACCGCGCACGTGACGTCACCGTCTCAAGAGCAACGCCCCTTTTGCCGCTTAGGTAGGGCACACAGATGAAGAACGCACGGAGTACCCAGCTATTACAAGCGCAACAGAACCAGCGATATGACCGACTTTGCAGCCATTAAACTTTCTCAAGACGGTGTCCCAGGCGCACGGTTTACTGGTCGCACTGTCGAAGAACACACTAACCTTCAGCTCAAACGATGGCTTGAGTGTCGAGGGCTTAAAAACACCGGAAAACGGCCGAGTTGATTGAACGGTAAGCTTTGTTTTTTTTTCCTGCGCGGCGATCATGGCTGCGTCGGACGTTTTTTTTTTTGTTCTAATCACCGTCCAGGAATCGGTATATGTTTAATGTTTGTCTCATTTGAAATGTTTTTGAGTAGGCTATCCTAGTAGCAGGGTATCATGTTAGCGCCTGCTACCATGATAGCCTATATGCGATCATGGTAGCAGGCTCTTCTTTATTAACATGTCGGTCACCAAAATACTCTTACCTTGACTTGATGTCGCTGGAATTGGGTCAGGATGTTCTTCGGTTGGGCCCTTTCCTCCGACAAAATGCTTGCTACATATGTAGGCTGACCGCACCGGTGTATCAAGCGCACACATTTCTCCTTAGCACTCTTGAATTTAGGGAAAGTAATGAAGAAAACATCCTTCACATGCGGCCGATCAGCGTACCTCGAGTCGCTGTTGCATGTTCCATAGCAACAATGTTTATAAACCATGGTCTTAGATTTGGAAAAAGCAGTCGTTTTAACGAGTAAAACCTAGGCTAACGCACGTCTCTTTTAAAGCAAAACAGCGGCGGGTTTCCGGAGTTTGCCCCACTGCGTACCACGTGATGTGACGTCATCGTGACGTTACGTTTCTAAAAATAGCTCGTTCGCGGTACCCCATTCATCCTCCCAACCAATCACAAACGCAGACCAAATAGCTCGTTCGCGGTACCCCATTCTCTGTGTCCCTGGAATTCTTCAATCTTCGGATCCCAGCCCGCAAAAGAGGAACCAGTCCCGGAAAGGGTCTTAGTGCTGTGGCCACAGACTTGCTGGAACCTCACTTACTTGCTGGGATCGTTAGGTATGTTGAAATCCGTCTCGAAGGACCATGTAATGTTAGGTTTAAACACCAAACATCTTATTCACCAACCTGCACAAAGAAGACACAGAGAATTAGTTCAGTTTTACTTGCAAGGAGAGTGCTCGGAGACTGCTCAGTTACAATCCTCCAACCCACTCTGAAGCAGTCTCCGCTCGCCAGGCTTTTTATTAAAAATTGGAACGCCCTAGTTACATAGGATTTCAACTGCTGGGGGAAGGGAACAAACCAGTTGAAATCTGTTAGGCAGGAGACCAATACACAACAACATCTTTCATGGCCATGGGAATATCTTCTTTATCTTCCACAGGCAGCTGCAAGATACAATTAAGCGCAACAGCAACTGCTCGCATGCTTGTGCTCTGACTCATCAGCATACAAGGCGAAATAACACTTCAGTAATAAGTATAATATAATGTTATAAATGGTCAAGAATGTTATAAGTAAAATATAATGTTGCATAGGCACTGAGTTATTATAAATGAAACATAATAAAAGTAGAATAACTATTTACAATAAATCCAACACTCGGCTTCCACTTCTCATGAGTCCTTCTGACCTGGGTCATATACGTTGACCATTGCTCAGGGTCCTCAGGAAACCTTGATAAACAAACACCATACTTGCGAGGGTTTGAACAAAAACCTGTAATACGTGATGGCATAGGCATAACTTGCAACAA
Source organism: Fundulus heteroclitus (assembly GCF_011125445.2). Lineage (NCBI taxonomy): Eukaryota > Metazoa > Chordata > Actinopteri > Cyprinodontiformes > Fundulidae > Fundulus > Fundulus heteroclitus. The sequence goes on from NC_046384.1 coordinate 7,422,808, forward strand.
ACAAAACTGTGAAAACTTTAGCAACTGTCTGCTACGACGCTGCTTTTCTTGTGGTTAACGGCTCTGGAAGTGATTCTCGCGCTTACATCACTTCCGCCTCCTTCCTCAGTCGCTAAGCAGCGCTACGGACCTCTCTAATTTTCAAGAATGGCAGTGGTTAGTTGAGTATAACAATGTAATGAAGATACGCTTGTAAATATTAAATAGATTGGGGATAACTTTGATTCACCAAACATGGCAGACAAGTACAGTATAGTTTGATCAGCACTTTAAAGCTAAACAAGGTTGCTCTACAAAGAACTTAATTTATGGGGTTTTTTACCATTCATGTACGCTGAAGTTTTCTGTTTTATTCTGCATTATACATTGTATAAATAAAATGATGCAAACTAAATCATCCAACAATCCATTTTACTTGGCAGGTTGTGAGGAAACAGAACATGGAGAATGGTAAGGGGGTACATAATTTTGCAAGCAACTGTAAACAAACAATACAAAAGAAAAAGTAGTAGATAAATCAAATCATTAAATCTAACTAAATTACTTAAATATATCTTTATTAAAACGTCTCACTTCAGATTCAGGTCAAAACACTTTCTAATATGCATAATGTGTTTCAATGTTTCCTGCAGATGTTCAGCAGAAGCTGATCGTTAAAGAAGAAGCTTCTTTAGACCACAGACCTCCTGCCGACCTGCATGACCCAAAGCCCCCCCACATAAAGGAGGAACAGAAGGGAGTCTACATCAGTCTGGGAGAGCAGCTCAATGGGGAGGAGGTGATTAATGCCATCAGGTTTCCAGTCTCTGCTCCTCCATTAAAGAGTCTGGATGATGAACAGTCTCTGCTGCTCTCACAGGTTTATCCAGACCAAATTAAAGGCAGAGAGCTTCCAGAAGAGAATGATGAAGAGGAATCCATTAGGATACAAGATCATAGAAATGCTTCCATTTCTTTAGAGACTGAAGACGCTGAGAAGGATGAAGAGGACAGTGGTGTAGCGCACCCTCTCTCTGGGCTGAAACATTTGTCAGACTCTGGATATAAGAAATGTTCTGTAGGGAAGAAAAATGTGGAGTCACGAAGGAAAGTCCTGACAGGAATGAAGCTTAGCTGTGAAGACTGTGGCAAAACATTCATTGGAAAATATGCTTTAAACAAACACATGGGAATCCACACAGGAGAGAAACCTTTCTGTTGTGATCTCTGTGGAGAAAGATTCAGCCAAAAACAATCTTTAAACACACACATGAGAAGCCACACAGGACAGAAGCCTTTCTGTTGTGATCTTTGTGGACAAGGATTTAGCGATAGAGGAACTTTAAACAGACACATGAGAATCCATACAGGACAGAAGCCTTTCTGTTGTGATGTTTCTGGAAAAAGATTTAGCCGAAAACAATATTTAAACACACACATGAGAAACAATACAGTAGAAAAGCCTTTTTCCTGTGAGCTATGTGGAAAAAGATTTAGTCTAAAAGCACATCTAAACAGACACATGAGGAGCCATACAGGAGAGAAGCCTTTCTGTTGTAATCTATGTGGACAAAGTTTTAGCTTTAACTCGACTTTAAACACACACATGAGAATCCACACAGAAGAGAAGCCTTTCTGTTGTGATATATGTGGACAAAGATTTAGCTTTAGCTCAACTTTAAACACACACAGGAGAATCCATACAGGAGAGAAGCCTTTCCGTTGTGATATATGTGGACAAAGATTTAGCGATAGAAGAACTTTAAACAGACACATGAGAATCCATACAGGAGAGAAGCCTTTCTGTTGTGATCTATGTGGACAGAAATTTAGCCAAAAGTCAAATTTAAACAGACACATAAGATTCCACAAAGGACAGAAACCTTTCTGTTGTGATCTCTGTGGAGAAAGATTTAGCCAAAAACGATCTTTAAACACACACATGACAATCCATACAGGAGAGAAGCCTTTCTGTTGTGATCTATGTGGACAAGGATTGGGCGATAGAGGAACTTTAAACATACACATGAGAATCCATACAGGAGAGAAGCCTTTCTGTTGTGATCTATGTGGACAGAAATTTAGCCAAAAGTCAAATTTAAACAGACACATAAGATTCCACACAGGACAGAAACCTTTCTGTTGTGGTATCTGTGGAGAAAGATTTAGCCTAAAAGGAACTTTAAACAGACACATGAGAATCCATACAGGACAGAAACCTTTCTGTTGTGATCTATGTGGAAAAAGATTTAGCCAAAAAGAACATTTAAACATACACATGAGGATCCATACAGGAGAAAAGCCTTTCTGTTGTGATCTGTGTGGAAAAAGATTTAGCCGAAAAGCAACTTTAAACACACACATGAGGAGCCATACAGGAGAAAAGCCTTTCTATTGTGATCTCTGTGGAAAAAGATTTAGCCGAAAAGCAACTTTAAACACACACATGAGAATCCATACAGGATAGAATCCTTTCTGTGGTGATCTATGTGAACAAATATTTAGCCATCAAACAACTTTAAATACACACATGAGGATCCATAAAGGAGGGGAAATAGCTCTGATATGAAAAACTTACTCAAACTGCACAGCTGTGGTTTGCTGTGAGATGTTTGTGTGTTGTCATTAAAGGCAACCATATTCTCTTGACAAATTCAGCATTTTTCTAGTTGCTGTTTTTGAGCTTCATCTTTAAACATTTCAAGATATTTTTTATATTGCATTGCTTTTGTTCAGACTGAGCTGTAGCACAGGTGTGTTCTCAGTTTATGCCTGCTGCGCTAAACATTAGACCCACCCTCCAAGATAGTGAGATTTCTTTAAGGGTGTTTGTTGTTTTCCCACCTTAGGAAGGGTGTTCAACATATATGTTCAAGAGATGTATGAACTTTTGGTAGGAGAGGACATTTAGAAATGGGGTACCGCGCACGTGACGTCACCGTCTCAAGAGCAACGCCCCTTTTGCCGCTTAGGTAGGGCACACAGATAGAGAATGCACGGAGTACCCAGCTATTACAAGCGCAACAGAACCAGCGATATAACCGACTTTGCAGCCATTAAACATTCCCAAGACGGTGTCCCAGGCGCACGGTTTACTGGTCGCACTGTCGAAGAACACACCAACCTTCAGCTCAAACGATGGCTTGAGGGTCGAGGGCTTAAAAAGACCAGAAACGGGCCGAGTTGATAGAACGGTAAGCTTTGTTTTGTTTGTTCCTGCGCGGCGGTCATATCAGGTGTGGGGGATGCGCGGCGGTCATGCCGTATTCGGCCGGTTTTTTTTTGTAATCACTGTCCAGGAATCGGTATATGTTTAATGTTTGTCTCATTTGAAATGTTTTTGAGTAAGCTATCCTGGTAGCAGGGTATCATGTTAGCGCCTGCTACCATGATAGCCTATATGCGATCATGGTAGCAGGCGCTTCATTATTAACATGTCGGTCACCAAAAAACTCTTACCTTGACTTGATGTCGCTGGAATTGGGTCAGGATGTTCTTCGGTTGTGCCCTTTCCTCCGACAAAATGCTTGCTACATATGTAGGCCGACCGCACCGGTGTACCCAGAGCACACATTTCTCCTTGGCAGTCTTGAAGAAAACATCCTTCATATACGGCCGATCAGCGTACCTCCAGTCACTGTTGCACGTTCCATAGCAACAATGTTTAAAAACCATGGTCTTAGATTTGGAAAAAGCAGTCGTTTACCGAGTAAAACCTAGGCTAACGCACGTCTCTTTTAAAGCAAAACAGCGGCGGGTTTCCGGAGTTTGCCCCACTGCGTACCACGTGATGTGACGTCATCATGACGTTACGTTTCTAAAAATAGCTCGTTCGCGGTACCCCATTCATCTTCCCAACCAATCACAAACGCAGACCAAGGAACGCTCCGTCACCAAGCTCTGCCTTCAACGAGTTCAGAGAGCATGTGTTGTTCTGTCTTTTATTGCTTGAAAGATTCTTCAAAACATTCAAAATTTGAAAAAGAAAATTTGCTCTGGGAGATGAAGTCCTGGTTTGTGTTCATCTGTCACATGAAATCCCAGTACAAAAGTTTATAGTTTTAACATGAACAAGTGAGGAAAAAGTTCAATGCAAAAACTTTTGCAAGGACCTGTATTTCCAAAGGACCTCATTTTCCAAACAGGCCTCTACGAGACACATTTTATAGATAAAGAAGCCATTGTTGTGTACTACCCTTAAATAGGTTAGATGAAACAACCAAATAAAACCTTTAATACATGAAATAGAAATATATGGTCTTTTGTGGCAAGAAAAATCTGAAAGGTGTCTACAGAGACCCCCTGGATGGAAACAGGGGTCACAGCTGTTCCAGGTGAAAACAGCAAATTAGGCAGCATTAAGTCAGACCGGGCCTTTAAACATGGCGTGGTTCTTTGCTTAGACACAGCTGAGATCAGAACCATCAGGATCTTCCTGCTGATGTTTGATGGTCACAAACATCGTAAAAGGCTCCTGAATGTTTTCCTACATTTTTAGTCTGAGGTCAAAGGTTAAGATCTGCTGCTGAGTTCATCTCTGGTGTAAAACACTTTCAACGGGTGTGTGTGTACTTGTGGGTGAGTTGGCATTTTACCAGTAAAGTGAGTCCCGTTTTCTGTTTCTCACTTTTTTTGGCCTAGGGATTAAGGGTTAGGTCATAATGAATGGAAGTTAGAGTGTTGTTTCAGATTTTCGTGTGTGTGTGTGTGTGTGTGTTTGTGTGTTTGTGTGGGCTGGCTTGTCTAGCTAGAGTGTTTTGGGCCCACTCTTGACAACCTACATTGTGGGGACCCTGAGGTCCACGGTCTGAATTAATTTATCACTCTGTGTGTGTGTGAGGGGGGATTGTTACTCTCAGGACCCCGAGACTCTGATTGTTTTTACCTTCAGTCGTATTCAAAGAGCCCTACTGATGCTCTCCTGTGTTCCTCTTTCTTGGTTCCCAAAGCCAGCAGAACAAGCTGTGCAGCATTCCAGTCCTCGGGTCAGAACCAGCCTCTCCATGGGTTGTTGGTGATAAAGCACAGCGCTGCAGCAGGATGCGATGGAGGATGAGAGCGGCTCTGAGCTGCAGCGCCTTTAGTCGTGTGACGTTCTGTTTGTGTTGCTGCAGCTTTCTGAATGTACCGTGTTTGTTCTGCTTCTTCTTCTTCATGTGTATTTATGGCCTCAGTGAGATGTATTTATGTACACCAGAATATGATCTAATAAAATAACGGAAAACTAACTGCATGTCTTTTAATTTCATTATTATTGTTATTATTATTATTATTATTATTATTATTATTATTATTATTATTATTATTATTATTATTGTTGTTGTTATTATTTTATTTATTTATTATTATTTTAGTTTAAAACAAATGCTTTTAATATTTTTTTTGCTTTCAGGACTTCATTTTATATTTGCATTAAGTTGATGCAAATGTATTAAAAACTGGACCTGTTGTATATTTCAATGCAGGGTTTCAATAGTGAGTGATGTGAGATGATTTCCTGCTTATGTGCTAAAAAGATTAAATATTTCCCTATTTGTGAAACCTAAAGCAAAGTAAAACTTTAAAAGATACACAACACTGATTGGTTCGAAAGACCATGGTGTGATTCTGGTGTCACTGGGGCCCCGTTTCAGAAAGCTGGGTTGGTGGATATCCAGAGTAATTTCTAGGAAATTTCCTGCATACCCTCTGTCTTTCATTTCAGAAAGCTTGGAAGCCTTTACTCTGAGTCAAATAATGACAACAAATTACTCTGTGAGTAGACAGAGCTACTGACATCAGTTTTGCTGGGTGACATCACAATATCTTTGGAGCTAACACCAATACTGATTTAAACTTAAAATTTAAAACACTTACTAAATGTGAGGAAGGCACAGAAGCAGGATTTCAACATATGTGCCATCAATTGTCAAAATGATGACCTGGGGCCTCATTTATGAAACATTGTATAGAATCCATACAAAAGTGTACATATGCCAAACACTGAGAAGGGCATAAAACTGTACCTGAACATTTGTTTTCCAGGTTCTGCCTCATGGTCTTTCTTTTATCCATCCATAAAAAGTCAATGCAAAGCCCCTAATGAATGTTATGACTAACCAGCTGTTATTTTATGTTTAACGGTGACAACCATGGACAAAAAGCTAAAAAACTGTGAAAGATTTTCACAGAAAGGCATTTATAAAATATATAAATCAGAGGTAAACGTACACAAGTTTAAAGCAAGTTTGATGGTCTCAGAAATTATCCCTTTAAATTTTTTGAATGTTTTTTTTGTCCTGTCTGTCTCTTTGTATCCCTGAGAGTGTACCCCACCTCTCACCCATTGAATGCTAGAGATTTGCACCAGCACCCCTTGAGACCCCACCAGGGACAAGCGTGACGGAAAATGGATGGATGGGAAGTTCTTTGCATGAAAAGAGCTTGTTAAAAAGTAAATGACTGCTTTTCTCCAGACGACATCGTCATGGAGCCGTGGACCATGTTGAAATTCCTCTTGTTTTATAGGAGGTTGTGTGTCCAGATCATCATTCTGAGGAGGGAGGGAAACCAGGAACAATGAAAATTTCACTCCTGATCTGCCCATTCTTTTTTCATGATGAATGCTGAATGTACATACTATAACAGCCACTTGTATGAACAATCTTATAGTGTGATGGCTTATATTATCAGAACTTTAACTTAATAATATCCTTCAGGGTAAATATGATAAAAGAATTATTAGGTTAGAGTATTTTCCTCGGTAGGTCAGCAGGCAGAGAATGTCGCCGGCAGTTTCAATGATCCAGAGTTTAAATTCTTATGTAGTACACCCAGTCTTTATGTTTCTGATCTTGTGACTAAAGTTGTTACGGTTTCATGGTGTACCGATGGTGTACTGTACCCACAGCTTTCTTTAAAAAAGTTTTACCTGTCATAGCGGCTGATTTGACTCGGATAATAAACACGTCCCTTCTGTCAGGTATTTTCCCCCAGTCTCTAAAAACAGCAATTATCAAACCACTGCTGAAAAAGAACAATTTAGACAAACTTCTACTCCAGAGCTACAGGCCCATCTCAAACCTCCCCTTTATCAGTAAGATTATTGAAAAAGCTGTGTTTCAACAATTAAACACCTTCTTAACAACGACCAGCCGCTTTGACGTTTTCCAGTCTGACTTCCGTGCTCACCACAGTACAGAGACCACCCTTATCAAGGTGTTTAATGATAAATACAGACTGTGGAAGAACCACAGTGCTGGTTCTATTGGACCTCAGTGCAGCATTTGATACTGTCGATCACTCCATTCTGTTAGAGCGCCTGGAGAACTGGGTCGGCCTCTCTGGTACAGCTCTCAACTGGTTTAAATCCTACTTAAAGGACAGGGACTTTTTGTATCAGTACAGTAAAGAATTGAAGGCCGTGTTTTCTTGAATGCATTCCACACATCTCTTACATCAGAGATGTATTTTTGTCATCTCTTACATCAGAGATGACAAAAATTACATGTGGGGTTCCCCAAGGGTCTATCCTGGGTCCCCTCCTCTTCAATATCTACATGCTCCCTCTAGCTCAGATAATAAAAAAACAACAACATCAGCTACCATAACTATGCAGACGACACACAGCTCTACATCACCATGTCACCAGGTGACTATGAACCAGTTCAGGCACTGAGTAAATGCCTAGAAGAAATCAATACGTGGATGTGCCAAACTTTTCTTCAATTGAATAAAAACAAAACAGAAGTAATAATATTTGGACCAATAGAGGAGAGATCAAAAGTTAGCACACAGCTTCAGTCGCTTTAGCTAAAAACCACTAATCAGGCCCGAAATCTGGGTGTAGTGATGGACTCAGACCTGAACCTCCAAAAGCATCTAAAGACAGACGGCTTTCTATCACCTGAAGAACATTTCCAGGATTAAAGGACTGATGTCTCAGCAGGATCTGGAAAAACTAATCCATGCGTTTATCTTTAGTCAAATTGATTACTTCAACAGTGTTTTCACAGGTCTGCCTAAAAAGTGGATCAGACAGCTGCAGCTGATCCAGAACCCTGCTGCCCGCGTCCTCACTAAGACTAAGAAAGTAGAGCACATCACCCCAGTTCTAAAATCATTACACTGGCTCCCTGTATCTCAGAGAATAGACTTTAAAATACTTCTGTTAGTCTATAAATCCCTGAATGGCTTAGCTCCTAAATACATCACAGACTTGTTATCAGTGTATCAACCATCCAGACCACTCAGGTCTTCTGGCTGCAGCCTGCTCTGTAGAACCAGAACCAGAACCAAACATGGAGAAGCAGCATTTAGTTCCTATGCTCCACTGATCTGGAACAAACTTCCTGAAAACTGTAAAAGTGTGGAAAGCCTGATTTAATTTAAATCAAGATTAAAAGCACATTTGGAGGGGGGGTTCATCATTGCTGGGGATTTTAACCAGGCAAATATGAAAACTGTTCTCCCTCATTTTTACCAACATGTGGATTTTGCAACTCGGGGAGAAAGCACTCTAGACTTAGTTTACACAAACATAAAAGGAGCATTCAGAGCAGTCCCCCGCCCCCACCTGGGCTCTTCAGACCATCTCTCCGTGATGCTAACTCCTGCATACAGGCCCCTGCTGATCAGAGCTAAACCTACAGTGAGGCAGATGAGGGTGTGGACTGAGGGAGCCATGGAGGCGCTCCAGGACTGTTTTGAGTGCTCTGACTGGGACATGTTCTGCAACTTATGAGGACAAGATCGACATTGATGAGTACGCCATGACTGTGTCAGCCTACATCAACAAATGCATCGAGGACGTCAGCACCACCAAGACCATCATCACCCGAGCCAACCAGCGACCCTGGATTACTGTGGAGGTCCGTCAAGTGCTAAAAGCACGGAACTCAGCCTTCAAGTCTGGTGACAAGGAGGCACTGAGGACAGCGAGAGCCAACCTGAACCGTGCCATCAGGCTAGCGAAGCGGAACCACAGTCAGAAAATCCAGGAGCTTTTCCACGACGCCGGCAACACCAGGAGCATGTGGAAAGGCATCCGGGCGATCACTGAATACAACACGCCCTCCCCCCCGGTGGGTGAAGTTGATGCTGACTTCCTCAATTGACTAAATAACTTCTTTGGGAGGTTCGAGGCACTAAACAGCACTCCAGCAGTGAAAGCTGTTCCACATCAGGAAGAGGAGGTCCTCTGCCTTGACACGGCCGACGTGTGGAAGACTCTGAGGAGAGTCAACCCGCGGAAGGCCCCAGGTCCCGACAACATACCTGGGCGAGTGCTCAAGGAGTGTGCAGGTCAGCTGGCTGGTGTCCTCACAGACATTTTTAACACCTCGCTGGACCAAGCCATAGTGCCAGCATGCTTCAAGTCTGCCTCCATCATTCCGGTGCCGAAGAAACCTCAAGTCACCTGTTTCAACGACTACCGGCCTGTTGCACTGACTCCCATCATGATGAAGTGCTTTGAAAGGCTGGTAAAGGAACACATCGTCTCCAGTCTCCCCCAACACTCGACCCGTTCCAGTTTGCCTACCTGCGGAACCGCTCCACTGAGGATGCCATCTCCTCTGCTCTTTACCTGAGCTTGGTACACCTGGAGGAGAAGAACACCTACGTGCGGATGCTGTTCCTGGACTTCAGCTCGGCGTTTAACATCATCATCCCACAGCATCTGGTGGGAAAACTGGAACATCTGGGCTTCAGCACACCCCTTCGCAACTGGCTGCTAGACTTTCTCACCAACAGACCTCAGTCAGTCCGGGTCGGACAGAACACCTCTGATGTCATCACCCTCAGGACTACAGAGAGGAGGTGGAGCAACTGGTGGGTTGGTGCAGAGACAACAGCCTGATCCTGAACGTAGAGAAGACGAAAGAGATCATCGTCGACTTCAGGAAGAACCGGCCTCGCCACGCTCCACTGCTCATCAACAGCTCAGCTGTGGAGGTGGTCAGCAGCACCAAGTTCCTCGGGGTTCACATCACGGACAACCTCAGCTGGTCTGTGAACACCACGTCACTGGTGAAGAGGGCACAAAAACGCTTGTACTTCCTGCGGAGGATGAGGAGAGCCCACCTGCCCCTGCCCATCTTCACGACATTCTACAGAAGCACCATAGGGAGCATTCTGACCACCTGTTCTCTGTGTGGTGTGGAGGTTGCAGTGCCTCCGACTGGAAGAACGTGAGGAGAGTGGTGTGGACAGCAGAATGGATCATCGGGGCTCCTCTTCCCTCTGTTGAACTGCTGTTGAACGGCTAAACTACAACCCATAAACTCTGCGCAACATTTGCATATTTGCACATTGTGCATCATTGCATATCCATACAGCACTATAAATGCTACCGAATTCTTAGTCCTTATATGCATTCTTGCAGAAATGCCATTGCACAATCCAATTCTGTACATAAAATAGTTTGTATACTGTGACCTTCTCCTGCACTGTTTACATTTCAATTGTTTTTATATTGTATTTTAAATCTATTGCTTACTTTTAGATATCTGCCGCACCAAAAACTGTATTTTAACTATTTACTGCAATTTACAAAGCAGTATGCAACGAAATTTCGTTCTGTATGCAATGACAAATAAAGTTGTCTAAGTCTAAGCCTTTTGTTTTGGACTGCCTTTGACTGTTCTAGTAAACAGTTCTACTGAAACATCATTAGTTCAACATTTTTAGTCCAACTGTTTTTAATGTTCTATTTTGTTTCTACATTTTATTCCTACTTGCTTTTATTCTGTTTTATTTTCCTATATTTTAATTATGTAAAGCACTTTGCATTGTTTTTGTACTGAATTGTGCTATACCAATAAATTTGCCTTGCCTTGATGTCGATGACTGTACAGAGTGATAGTCAACGTTCTGAAAGGCCTGAGTTCAAATCCTAAGTCTTGTGAGGTTTTAACACCAGTGAGGAAAAAAGAATAAATGTGCTAGGAGAACTGCACAGCCCCTGAAAGGTCTCATGGTATGCTGGTGTTATTGATGTTACAGAGACTGATATTCAAAGTTCTTAGGTCCTGAGTTCAAATCCTGCTCTAATTCTTATGAAGTTTTGTTATGAGAATGACGGGGGGGTTAAAAATAAAGGTGCTAGGAGAACAGGTGAATGGGTCAGTCGTCTCATGGTGTAGTGGTGCTGGTGTTGGTGGTAATGAGAAGGCTATTCAAGGTCCTAAGTTCAAATTCTGCTTGTTCTTAATAAGTTTTATCAGAATGATGAGGGAAAATTAAAAAATAAAGTTGCTAGGAGAACAGGTGAGAGACTGAGTGGGCTCATAGTGTAGTGGTGAAGATGTTGGTAGTGAGAAGAGCATTCAAGGTTCTGAGTTCAAATCCTCTTTATTCTTACAAGGTTTTGTTATCAGAATGATGAGGAAAATTTAAAAAAATAAAGGCGCTAGGAGAACAGGTAAGAAAGCGAATGTTCTCATGGTATAGGTATTGAGAAAGTTAATCACAGTTCTGAGGTCCTCAGTTCAAATCCTCCTTATTCTTACAAAGTTTTGTTATCAGAATGGTGGGGAAGAAAAATAAATGCGCTATGAGAACAGGTTAGAGAGGGAATGGTCTCATAGTACAGTGGTGTAGTTCTTGGTACTGAGAAGACTGTTCAAGATTATGAAATTATGAGGTTATGAGTTCAAAATCTGCTCTAATTCTTATAAAGTTTTGTTATCAGAATGATGGGGGAAAATTATAAAAATAAAGGCGCTAGGAGAATAGGTGAGACAGCACATGGTCTTATGGTGTAGTGGTGATGTCGTTGGTGGTACTGAGAAAGGCATTTAAGGTTCTGAGTTCAAATCTTGCTTATTCTTGCAAAGTTTTGTTATTAGAACAATGGAGGAAAAATAAATGCGCTATGAGAGCAGGTTCGAGAGGGAACGGCCTCATAGTACAGTGGTATAGTTGTTGGTACTGAGAAGGCTGTTCAAGGTTATGAGGTTATGAGTTCAAAACCTGCTCTAATTCTTATAAAGTTTTGTTATCAGAATGATGGGGGGAAAATTATAAAGATAAAGGTGCTAGAAGAACAGGTGAATGAGTCAGTGGTTCCATGGTGTAGTGGTGATGTTGTTGTTGGTGGTACTGAGAATGGCATTCAAGGTTCTGAGTTCAAATCCTGCTTATTCTTACAAAGTTTTGTTATCAGAATGGTGGGGAAGAAAAATAAATGCGCTATGAGAGCAGGTTAGACAGGGAACGGTCTCATAGTACAGTGGTGTAGTTGTTGGTACTGAGAAGGCTGTTCAAGGTTAAGAGGTTATGAGTTCGTGTCCCACAGGAGGTAGTCATGGTGTTGTTATCAGAAAGGTGGATAAATGTGCTATGAGAACAGGTTAGAGAGTGAGTGGTGTAATGGCATTGTTGATAGTATAGTCTGATGTTCAAGTCCTGCTAATAGTTACAAGGTGTTACCATGATGGTGGTTAAAATAAATATGCAACTAGAACAGGTTAGAGAGGGTGTGCAAAGAGAACAGACAAGGAAGGGTGTGGTTGGTTGGTGGTAGTTAGATTGATATTCAAAGAGTGTAGTGGGTTAATTCATCAGTGGAGCTGGAGCAAAGAACAGGTTAAAGAGGGTGTGTGAGGAGAACAGGCTAGAAAGGGTGTGGTTGGTGGTACTGAGAAGGATATTCAAAGAGTGTAGTGGGTTAGTTTGTCAGTGGTGCTGTACCTGGTTCAGAGCCTGGATCAAACCTCTCTCTGAGGTGGGTTGGGGAGGGGGCTGTGTCTGAAATAAACGTCCAGAGGTTGGGTGAGTGAACAGCTCCCCCAACCCACCTCAGAGAGAGGCTTGATCCAGGCTCAGAAGACAGGCCAGCATGCTCAGGGTAGTGGTTATGGTGCAGAGCAGGATGTGCAACAGAGGTGGTTATGGTACTGTAGAGTAGGATACAGTAGAGGAGGTGGTTATGGTGCAGAGTAGGATACAGCAGAGGTGGTTATGGTGCTGCAGAGTAGGATACAGAGGAGGTGGTTATGGTACTGCAGAGTAGGATACAGCAGAGGTGGTTATGGTGCTGCAGAGTAGGATACAGAGGAGGTGGTTATGGTACTGCAGAGTAGGATACAGAGGAGGTGGTTATGGTACTGCAGAGTAGGATACAGAGGAGGTGGTTATGATACAGTGGAGGTGGTGGTTATGGTGCAGAGCAGGATGTGCAACAGAGGTGTGTTCAGTTGCTCTTTTTTAAGGGGGTAAGAAAATAAAGCTTAACATCCATCCTATTCTGCACCTACTGATTACAACCACCACCTGTACTGTATCCTACTCTGCACCATAACCACCACCTGTACTGTATCCTACTCTGCACCATAACCACCACCTGTACTGTATCCTACTCTGCACCATAACCACCACCTGTACTGTATCCTACTCTGCACCATAACCACCACCTGTACTGTATCCTACTCTGCACCATAACCACCACCTGTACTGTATCCTACTCTGCACCATAACCACCACCTCTACTGTATCCTACTCTGCACCATAACCACCACCTGTACTGTATCCTACTCTGCACCATAACCACCACCTGTACTGTATCCTACTCTGCACCATAACCACCACCTGTACTGTATCCTACTCTGCACCATAACCACCACCCTGAGCATGCTGGCCCGTCTTCTGAGCCTGGATCAAGCCTCTCTCTGAGGTGGGTTGGGGGAGCTGTTCACTCACCCAACCTCTGCACACTTATTTCAGACACAGCCCCCTCCCCAACCCACCTCAGAGAGAGGTTTGATCCAGGCTCTGAACCAGGTACAGCACCGCTGACAAACTAACCCACTACACTCTTTGAATATCCTTCTCACTACCACCAACCACACCCTTTTTAGCCTGTTCTCTGCTCCAGCTCCACTGATGAATTAACCCACTACACTCTTTGAATATCAATCTAACTACCACCAACCAATCACACCCTCTCTAACCACCATCATTATGTTAACACTTTGTAGCTATTAGCAGGACTTCAACATCAGACAGTACCATCAACAATGCCATTACACCATTCACTCTCTAACCTGTTGACTCAGCACACTTACCTTTCCTCTCCACCTTTCTGCTAACCACACAGATGTACTAACACCATGGGAATTGAACTCAGAACCTTGGATGGCCATCCACAAACAATACCACTACACTATGAGACCATTCCCTCTCTAACCTGTTCTCATAGTGCATTTGTTTTTTAACTGATTGTTCTGATAACAAAACATTGTAAGAATAAGCAGGATTCGAACACAGGACCTTCAAAACTTTGAATACCAGTGCATTTGCAATTGATAACTCCACTACACCACGAGAGCCAACACACTCCTGCCACTTCTCCTAGCACATTTATTTTTTAATTTTGTCTCCATCATTTTGACAACAAAACATTGTAAGAATTAGCAGGATTCGAACACAGGACATCAGAACTTTGAATACCAGTGCATTTGCAATTGATAACTCCACTACACCACGAGAGCCAACACACTCCTCCCACTTCTCCTAGCACATTTATTTTTTCATTTTGTTTCCATGATTTTGATAACAAAACTTTGTAAGAAAGGATTTGAACTCAGGACATTCTGATCTTCAAAGATCAGTCTGTGTACCAGCAACAGTACCAGTACACCATGATACCATTCCCTCTCTAACCTCTTCTCATAACGCATTTGTTTTTTCCCTGATTGTTCTGATAACAAAACATTGTAAGAATAAGCAGGATTCGAACACAGGACCTTCAGAACTTTGAATATCAGTGTCAGTATAATTGATAACTCCACTACACCACAAGAGCCAACACACTCCTGTCACTTCTCTTAGCGCATTTATTTTTTTGTTTTGTTTTCCTCATTTTGATAACAAAACTTTGTAAGAATCAGCAGGATTTGAACTCAGGACTTTCAAAGATCAGTCTGTTTACTAGCAACAATACCACTACACCATGAGAACAACCACTCACTAGCCTGTTCTATTTTTCCCCATCATTATGTTAGCAAAACATTGTATGAATAAGCATGATTTGAACTCAGAACCTTGAACAGCTTATTTAGAACCACCAACACCACCACAACGCTATGAGAACATTTCCTCTCTAACATCTTCTCCTAGCACCTTTATTTTCCTCCATCATTCTGATAGCAAAACTGAAAGAGCAGGATTTGAGCTCAGAACAGCCTTCACAGTTCCACTACACTATGAGACCATTCCCTCTCTAACCTATTCTCATAGCGCATTTTTTTCCCCCATCATTCTGACAGCAAAACTTTGTAAGAATAAGCAGTGTTTGAGCTCAGAAACTTGAATGGCTTAATCAGTACCACCACCAATACCATTACACTATGAGACCATTCCCGTCAGAAACATAAAAACTGGCTGTACTAAATCAGAATTTAAACTCTGGATGACTGGAACTGCCAGGTACATTCTCTACCTGCTGACCTACCAAGGAAACTACTTCAACCTAATAATTTATCACTTTTACCCTGAAAGAGATTAAGTTTCATGAACTTCTGATGGTATAACAGTTAAATTGGCTAAGGTTATTCAGTAAATAGAACTGTTATTGAACAGCCACTAAATTGTTATCAAATTGAATTAAGACAACCATTGTCTCACGTAAAGTTACTTGACTGAAATTATGCTCTCAATATGTGTTTGCTAACTTTGTTAGCACAATTAAGGCAACGTCACACCCTATTTTAGATCCTGTTACAGATTAAAAGTCATAGATTGATATATCTAATTCAAGTGAAAGAACTGGCAAACACAAAGTAAGTAAATCTTATTTATATAGCACCTTTCAAAGATAAAAGTCAGACAGTGAATTTATTACACAGTGTAAAAACAGCAAATAGAAACATCACAAGAACAGCTTACCAGGATAACATCAAAAATACATAAATTTAAGTAAACGCTTGACTACATAAGTGTCTTCAGCTGCTTTTTAAAGGATTCGTTCAACAAAGATTCTCCAGCCACACGGAGAATAGGAGCAGTCTGGGGGCAGCAAGTACATCCCCTAAAAGGACAGAGTGTAAGCTTTATGAATAATTACAGGAGCATTTAAAATAACTTATTCTAGCATTGCAACTTGAAACTGAAAAAATGCAACAACAACAAAAAAAAATGAATAAAAACTTAAATTTGATCAAATTAACTGCAGTCCAACTGTACAATTACCAGTAATCCCTCCCTGGATTCATGTCTCTCACAGGTTTATGTGAGACAAAATAATGTCTCACATAAACCTGTCTGCAGAAAGAGCATTTTGTTCATATTAATGTGTCATCTACTAAGGAAACGTTATGAGGAATCACTTACTTCGTCACAGCTAATGGTCCAAAGTATGAAGACAAAAACGAGTGGGTCAGCACACATTTTGAGCAAGAGAAATTTAATCTAGGATAGGTTTAAAGGCTTTTAGTGGTTATCACATTCTGTGTCAACATGAATGTTAAAATCTCCCACTATTATAACCTTGTCAGTGTTTAACACCAAATCACATAAGAAGTCTGAGAACTGATCTAAAGACTGAGGGTAATGGCTTGGTGGATGATACAAAACAAGAAACAGAACAGGTTTTATGTCTTTTCAGTTTGGCTGAAAGAAATTAAGGGTTAAATATTCAAAAGACTTGTAGTTATTAAATGGCCTGGGACTAATTAATAAATAAGACAAAGATGGTTGCTACTCCTCCTCTTCACTTAGTTCTGGGAATGTTGAATTTTAAATAATTGAAGGGAGTTGACTTATTTATACAAATGTAGTCCTCTTGCAGCCAGGTTTCTGTGATGCAAAATCAATCAATCTGATTATCAAAAATTAATTTATTAACTAACAAAGTCTTTGGAGGGAGAGACCTTATATTTATTAAACCACATTTAATTGTTTTAGTTTTTGTTGAAGTTGGGATGTATTGAATTTTATGAGATTTTTATGATTTGCTCCTTTTAGAGCCGCTTTTAATCTGTTTAGTTTTCGCTGTTGGAAAGACACTGTCTCGATGGGGTAATGGGTGGGTAACAGTACAGAAGCCGGAGAGGGGTGGGTTACACTACAGCTCTGCTTCCTGGTGTGGACCCTGGGTTCTCAGCATTTTGGAGAACTAATAAATCTGGCCAAATTCCAAGAAAGAAGCTCCATGGCTCCATGCTAGCTAAGGGGCAGCTATCTGCTGGTTTCTCAACAGCACGAAGCCAGCCTTCTGATTCTGACACCCTCACCTCCAAAGCTACAAAAACACTACATTTATTACAAATACCATTATCACTAAAGAAGGCTACAGAATAACTAAACATCAGACATAGAGATCAGGAGAGAGGGGGAGACTTAGACAGAGATGCTGATGGAAGGATAGGGGAGGAAGCCATGGTAAGGCTAAAGCAAAGCCAGGCTAAAGCTAGGCTAACAATCTCTTACCGAGAAAAGCAAACCGTTTGAAGCATGTTTGACTGTCTTCAGAGACTTCGGTTCAGTGTTGATGATGAGCTTCTGAAGTTTCCATGGAAGAAAATGAGATTTGAATCAAGCTTTGAAAGTATTTCAATTGAGAAGATCCAGAAGCTGAAGAAACAAAGGAGCAGGTCCTCCTCATGTTCAAAGTTTCTCTTGTCCTCCTGATGTAACTCCACATTTGGAGTGAGGTTGATCCAGTTTCAAGTTACTGGTGTCAAAGTTGAGCAGCAAGTGAGGAAGCACAAGCAGCGTGTCAGCAATAAAGGCACCTCTGTGAAGAACATAAATCCCTTCATTAATCTCCCTGGGACCCAGTCCGCTCACCAATATAATTACCTCTGTGCATGTCACAGCACAGGCTGGTGTTGAACCCAGAACCTCCACCTCTGGTATCTTCTGGTAACAGATGCATCCACTACACCATCAGGGCCACTCTCTTCTTTTAGTGGTTTTGAATTTTTCAGTCAGAATCTTGAAAACACAAACTCTAAGGTTTAAATCAGCAGCTAAACAGTGACTTATACTAAATTGAACCCAGAACACCTGGATCTCTGACCTATGGTCCATCATGCTGAGCTATTGACTGACACTGACTCAACTCCTTTCTATGTTGTTCAAATGTCTCTATAATTGTTCAGTTTTGGGTTTAAAAGAAGGGGCTGGTGTGTTTTGATTTCAGGATCTCTGTGGTTCAGATCTCTGAACAAACACCTTGAGCTACCCAACCAGACATCTTGCTGCTTTATCCTAAAGCCTCTCAGTCATGATCCCTGATCTATCAGCTTAATCTGACAGCTATTGGGAATTTTCTTTAAACTTTACCAAAAAAAGTCAACTTGAATTTCATTAAAGCAATAAAGAAATGTCAAAATTGGTTAAACAGTCTCAACATAATTCATGTAATTTATCTCATTATTATCAGTTCTTTGGTCAGTTGAGGAGTTGAACCAGGACACTTGATGTTCTTACTTGAGTCCATCATACTGAGCTGAAAGGTTAACTGTCTTTTTTTATTTTAAAATATTCTAATTATTAATAACATGGACAGGGTAGTTGTTGCAGACACTAACTGAATGTGTACCCTTCACAGACTTTAAGCACATTCTTTATTTTCCTCTACAGGCTGCAGAGTCTGTTTAGATTAACATTAGATTAACATGTATTATTCATTCATGTTTCTGCTGTGTAAAATAATGTGCACTAAATGTTAGACCTCCTGCAACTTTACACGTGTTTAGCTCAGGTTACCTAAACTCTAACGCTGTAAAGTGACTTAGTAAAAACAAGAACTGGTCATAGAGGGAAAGTGTTTCAGCTGTGTGATCAAACAGCTCAGTATGTAGAAAATATTTTGTGTGGTCTGTAGGGTCATTTATCTGAATGTTCCTTAAGATTACCAAGCTAACAAGGAAAAGCAACAATAAAAACTTGAAACAAGTGTTGATCTGTTGGAAAGATCTGCTTCCCATTCTACTTTTAGAGACTCTAGGAACCACCAGCAGACCTGCAGTCTGAGAGTGAAGTGCTCTTTTAGGAACGTACGGGGTCATCAGAGCTCTGATATATGATGGAGCTTGATTATTAAGGGCTTCATGTGTGAGAAGGGGACTTTTTAAATTCTATTCTTGATTAACCAGGAAGCCAATGAAGGGAAGCTTAAATTGGAGAAATATTATCCCTCTTATTGATTTTCTTCAGAACTCTTGCTGCAGTATTTTGGATCAGCTGAAGACTTTGAAATGCATTTTGTGGACTTCCTGATAGTAAAGAATTACAATAGTCCAGCCTTGAAGTAACAAATGCATGGACTAGTTTTTCAGTGCCACTTCTGGACAAAATATTTCTAATTTTGGCGATATTCCGGATGTGAAAAAAGGAAACCTGTTTAATATGGGATTTAAATTACATTTCTTGGTCAAAAATAACACCAAGATTTTTTACTTTATTACCAGAGGCCAAATTAATGCCATCCAGATTAAGTGATTGATTAAGAAGTTTATCTTTTGAGGACTCTGGTCCAAAGATTATAACTTCTGTCTTGTCAGAATTTAGGTTGCAGGTAGGGTATTCTCAGGGAACTTTGTAGGTGCGGATGATGTCTGGCAGCAACACTGCCGTCAGCCTCTTCTTGGTATACGGCTCCACGGAGTGATAAACCGGCTTGTCTCAGAGGAAAGAACAAAGATTCATCTCTGGAACAAAAATGCAGCTGGAAACAGGAACGTTATCAGATCCACATGGAAGTCTGGGGAAAGAAGAGACTGCCATTTTAGTCTAAAATCAACCATGCTGCACCGCTAGTTGCTTTTGAAGGTTGAGGGATTTTCCAGAGAGCTGGCAGGTCAGAGGTGGAGGAATAAACTGGATGAAATAGAAACAATGCCAGTGCAACATACAAACGTGTTCAGTCTTTGTTGCCTGTAAGTTAATATTTCAACTAATTTTTAAGTGGTAAAGGAGCAGGATAGTTTTCGCAAGCCTATGGCGCCCTCTTGTGGCTCCAAACGGTAATGTTTACACACTGGTTTCTTACTGGTCAAAATGAATTACCATTTAAATTTGAGAGACCTGTCCACGGTGTTCCCCGCCTCTCGCCCATTGAACCCCTGGAGATAGGCACCAGCAGCCCTCGCGAACCCATGAGGGATAAGTGAGCAATAAAATGGATGGATGGCCAAAAAATAAAATATAATAATAATAATAATAATAATAATAATAATAATAATAATAATAATAATAATAATAATAATAATAATGGCCAAACTATTGAAAAAGTGCGACTTACAGTCCGAAAAATTCAGTGATAAGATTAGCTTCAAGTATGCCACTTTTTGCTAAGGGTAACACTAAGCAGGTAAAACTAAGGGGGACACAAAGGGGTGAAAGTTGTGGTTAAAAATCAAGTAGGACCAGAATGACAGCAGAATAGCACCAGAACACCTCTGCGCCCCTAGATCAGGAGTGTCCCATCTTTTCGCCACGCAGACTAAAATTGTCAAGTCAAAGGAATTCGAGAGGCAAAAAATTAACACTTTTTTGTTAAATCAAAAATAAATTAGTAAATAAATAAATAAAATGTGTAACATTTTCTGCACTACAAAATATGACAATTTTTCTGCTCTATACAATATGATCATTTTAAATAAAAAAGGTTTTGCTCATTTGTCGTATTTAAAAGATGGTCATCCAGTTGGCTAATTATTTCTGACTCTTCAGCAATAATAAACTTTAGCTGCAGTTAGCCAATTTTAATAATTTAATTCAAAGCGGATTTTAATGCACCAAAGTCTGCATTTGATTAATTAAAAATCATTGAACAGACGTTATTGAAAGAGAAAGTGAAAAGTGTGTTTATTAAAAGATGAATACTTTGTGTTGTACTTAACATTTCCAACTGTAGGATTTTAACTTTTCTGTAATATTTTGCCCTAATAAAAAACTATAATCTTCCATCTGCATCAGCCACCTATTGTGCTTCCTCCACCATCAGAGCTCCCCATCGTCTGTAGTGTCTGTTCTCCTCTGGGCCGAATCACGAATGAGAGTTTGAAGCGGGGCTTTTAATCTGGAAACCGGAAGCAGCCGGATGTCAGTCCGTCGTTTTAAACGTTCCTGACTGTCGGTGGCTGTTAGAGTTCCGGTCCTGGTGGACCCGGAGCCCATACATGTTCTGGGTGTAAATATGTTCAGCCTTAGCTCTGTTGTCAGTCTCCAGTGATTTTACAAAAACTTTCTAAACGTCATTGTTCATCTTTAAGCTCCAAGCTGTAACATTGTTTTTTACTCCTTCCTGTCGGGTTTATTCAGCTCCTCTCTACAAAACACGGAGGTAAAGGAAGCGGTTTGTAAACATGGGAGGTGACACCGCCAGACTGCATGGAGCCCATTCCCTCAGAACCAGAACCAGCTGGGTTTTATCCTGTGTTCCTCTTTGTCTCGGTTCCCAAACCCAGCAGAACAACCTGTGCAGCGTTCCAGTTCTGGGGTCAGAACCAGGCTCTCTTGAGTCGTTTGTGTTGCTGCAGCTTTCTGAATGTACCGTGTTTGTGCTGGTTCTTCTTCTTCTTCTTCTTCTTCTTCTTCATGTGTATTTATGGCACCATGCCTTAGTGAGATATATTTATGTACACCAGAAAAATAAAAAAAATAAAAAATAAAAATAATGGAAAACTAACTGCATGCTTTTAAATTTCATTAATTATTATTATTATTTATTATTATTATTATTATTATTATTATTATTATTATTATTATTACAACAACAACTACTACTACTACTATTATTTTTAGCTTGAGTTAAACACTTTCAAAACTTTCCTGGCTTCCAGGACTTGTCAATGTCAATGTCAAATTTATTTATATAGCACTTTAAAAACAGGTATAAAACTGCACCAAAGTGCTTTACAAAAAGACAAGGACTTAATTTTATATTTGCATTACGCTGATGCAAATGTATTAAAAACTGGACCTGTTGTATATTTCAATGCAGGGTTTCCAAAGTGGGGGATGTGAGATTATTTTCTGCTGATGTACTAAAAACATTAAATATTTCCCTATATGTGAAACTGAAACCAAAATAAAACTTTAAAAGATGCTCAACATTCCTCATTTTAGCTTAGGGGGAAGACTGCACTTTTTAACTTTATGACTTTAATCTCTTACTTTTATAACTTCATTCTCATAATATCTATCTATCTATAGATAGATATTATAAAAGAAGTTATAAAAGAATGAAGTTACTTTTATAACTTCATTCTCATAATATCTATCTATCTATCTATCTATCTATCTATCTATCTATCTATCATCTGCTAAAAGTGGGTCATCAGTCTCTGTCACTGAGGACTGTGGGTTTAAAAGTTTCAGAACCAGTGTTTTAGTGCTAATTCAAAGTTGACCCTTTTTTAAAATGCATAACTATTGCAAATTGCTTTAAATTGGCTTTTTATTCCTCTTCAACATGTCTGTTTCCTCACCAGGTGAATAGCTCTTCAATGTTTTGCTAATATCCACCTATTTTATTTACATTTTATGAACTGGACCAGAATCAGAGCTCTGGGCAGTGTTGGACCTTCCCAGGCTTCAAACTCAATATACTGGATGGAAAGATTTTAAGAGTTAAAAGGATTGTTTTAAAAGATGGACCATTTCCAGCATGTGAGGACGGACTGGGAGAAAGGAATCCTTCCCAACTGAAAAACCCAGTTCTTCATGTTCTGAGGAGAAACTGGCTTCAGAAGTGAAGCCAGAGCAGAAACTGTGGAGCAGGACCCAGCTGCACAGAGTTCTGGTTGGACCTGCTGGGCTGTTTTCCAGGAGGAGATAAAGATTTGAGATGTCGACGCCTCTTTTTGCAGAAACACCCTGAAATTAAAGCTAAATACGAGAAACGTGGATATTTATGTAGATGAGTGAGTAGCTCAGGGAGTAAGAAGACATGATGGTTGGCTCACTGTTATCTAAAGGTCGCAGGTTCGACTCCAGAGGGCATCTTACTGCTTTTTGCTTTCAATAGAGCGAAAATGGAGGTAAAACTGGTCTAGTCCAGGAGGCGAACCTGCAACCTGTGACTCTATAGCTCACTTCTTACTCCTCTGAGCCACTGCTCATCACATCAGAAAAGGTTCTCGGGTGCCATTTGTCTCATAAAAATGACAGATTTTGGTCAAAAAATAAAAAATTGGAAAACTCCAGGAATGAGCCGGAAGCTGAAGCTCCAGCTGAGGAAGAGGGTTGATCAGGAGGTGCTTGGTTGGTCTGAAGGCTCTTGGTTCTGCTCCACAGATCATCACCTGCAGAGTCTCCTCACACGGCTCTGCTTCATGAACCCACTGAAGCTCTTCAAACCACCAGGAGCCCGGTTCTTACAGAAAAAGATTTTATTTCCCCCCAGTATATTACTTCATGCTTACATAAATTCAATTCAATTTCAATTCAATTTTATTTATATAGCGCCAAATCATGAAACATGTCATCTCAAGGCACTTTACAAAGTCAAGTTCAATCATATTATACAGATTGGGTCAGATTATACAGATTGGTCAAAAATGTCCTATATAAGGAAACCAGAAATAGAAATAAATAGAAATAGGTTTTCTTTCTGGACCAGTCCAGAACCTCAGAATTAAACATTTAAAGGCTAACATGGCATGCAGACTCACATTTCATCATAGGAAATAAAACAGGTTAAAACTGAGTTTTGTTAGTCCTCAGCAGAGTGAAGGAGGTTAGTTGACCCAACTAGAGGAACCTGAACATGATGAGGGAACACAGAGCGTACGGGCAGAACCACCAGCAGGGAAGTGGGCTTGGAGCCTTAAAGACGGACGCAGGAACAGCAGCAGAGGGAGACGTCTTCAGCTTTCATCCTGAAAGTCTGAACTCAGCTGTAGAGACAACAAAACACGTTAGTTTTCCTTTTCTTCACAGAGGAGATAAAAATGAAAACGTTCATCGTTTAGAAGAACCGGTTCAGTTAACGTGGATCGTTCACGTTTGTAGTTCCTCACCTAGAACCTCTGATCAACAATAAATCCATCAGTTACAGCTGGTGGTCCTGGTTCTGAAGAAGCCTCAGACTAGGGCTGCAGCTAACGGTTATTTTAATAGTCATTTAATCTGTTGATTATTTTTATGATTAATCGATGAATTGGATAATACAGTTTTATTTCGACTTCTTTTTTCCCCCCAAAATATAACATTTTAACTGAGAGCAAAGCGCAGAAAAAAGTTGCTATTTAGGTGTTCTGTTACAATAATATTAGGTAATGAATAATGTTGCTGCAAATAAAGAACTTTATATTGACTAGATTGTAAGTCAATCATTTAATAGTCAATGTTGTCTCTATGAACAGTGACTTAACAACAATAGTGAATCTGTAAAACCGGTTTAAAATGCGGTTTGGCTGAATCTCACCCTTGTGCACCTAGGGGGAAATGATTGTGCATAATGCAACCAGAGCAGAAACACCACTTCTGAATATTAAATAAACCACCGGCCCATTTCATAGACTGTTTCAGCACAAGCTGCATTTCATGTAAATACTACATGCTATATTTTACTTACAAGAAGTTTTTAAAAAATGTTCAGTTTTTCAAAATTTTCTTGGAAGAGGCAAAAAGGGTGTTAGATACTTAATACTTTTTATTTTTTCTGAGAGTTTTAACATTTGTTTTAACAGTGACCTTTAGGGATGCTTTTGTCTCGTTTTTCCGTAAATTCTGTATTTAATTTGGGTCTGCCTCTTATTCTAAATGTCTCACCAAAATTTCACTATGGTTATACCAGTAATAATAAAAAAGACTCTTGATTCCTGAAAATGTAATTTAGAGCCCTGCTCCTCTCTCCCATACAGTACCTTTACTCAGACTTTGTCAGCAAATTAAAACTTAACAAATTATTACCATTAGAGTGAAATTGAGAAGGCTGGTTTATGATTCATAATCCGATCAGCATCCATCTAAACTTATTCAAGCACACACTCATACCTAAGGAGAATTTGTTTTTGGTGTGTGGGAGGAAGCTGGAGTACCCAGAGAGAACACACACATGCACAGGGAGAACATGCAAACTCCATGCAGAAAGACCAGGGTAGGACTCAAACCCAGGACCTTCTTGCTGCAAGGCAACAGTGCTAACCACTACCCACTGTGCAGCCCTCCAACAGAACAGAAAAGTTAAACAATTAAATGTGGTTTATTATTCAAAAACTTTGTTGGATTTGTGATAATCTGATTTCTTTTGTCTCACGTAAACCTGTCTGCAGCAAGAGGATTATGTTTGTATCAATGAGTCATCTACAAAGAAAACATTATAAGGAAACACTTATTTCTTCACAGGTAATGGTCCAAAGTATGAAGACAAAAGGAAGTGGGTCTGCATACATTTTTAGCAAAACAAATTTAATCTAGGATAGTTTCAAAGGCTACATTAAAGGTTTTCACATTTAGTGTCAACATGCATTTTAAAATCCCTCACTTTAATAAGCTTGTAAGAAGTTTGAGAACTTATCTAAAAACTGAGAGTAAGGGCCTGGTGGATGATACAAAGCAACAAACAGAAGATGTTTTATTGCTTTGCAGTTTGGATGAGGGAAACTAAGAGTTAAATGTTCAAAATAATTGTAGTTATTAATTGGTCTGGGAGTAATTAATAAATGAGACTGAAAGACGGTTGCTACTCCTCCTCTTCCCGTAGTTCTGGGAATTATACTAATGTAGTCCTCTTGCAGTCAGGTTTTTGTGATGCAAAATCCGTAAATCTAATTATCAGAAATCAATTCATTAACTGACAAAGTTTCTGGAGGGACAGACCTTTTATTCAATAAACCACATTTAATAGTTTTAGTTTTTTGTTTCAAGTTGGGATGTATTGAATTTTATGAGATTTTTATGATTTGCTCCTTTTAGAGCCGTTTTTAATCTATTTAGATTTGGTCGTGGGAAAGACACTTTCTCAATGGGGTAATGGGTGGGTTACAGTACAGAAGGTGGAGAGAGGTGGGTTTCCTGGTCTGGACCCTGGGTTCTTAGCATTTTGGGCAACTAATACATCCGGAAATATTCCTGGAAAGAAGCTCCATGGCTCCATGCTAGCTAAGGGGCAGCTATCTGCTGGTTTTTCAACAGCACAGAGCCGGCCCCCAATTCTGACACCCTAAACTCCAAAGCTACAAAAACACTACAATTATTACAAATACCATTATCACTAAAGGAAAGGAATAAAAAAACATCAGACACAGAGAGCAGGAGAGAGGGAGACTCAGATAGAGACAAAGAAGCTGATGGAAGGATAGGGGAGGATGCCATTGCCAAGTTAATGCCAGGCTAATGACCTCGCCTTACCTCAATCTTAGGAACCCAGCGGTCCAAATGCTGGATCATGGTTACTTCATGGATCAGATGGACAAACAGGCTGTAGAAAGACGTTTTTGCCTCAGTTACCCAGAAATCCAGCACTGGTACTGGAACCTGCCATGCCCCGCCCTATAAAAGGAAGTGGAAACCTTTACTTCCTGTTTGACAGTCTGACCTTTGACCTGACCTGGTTTGGATGGAGGAAGCACATGGAGCAACCATAAATGCACTTTGAGCTCAAGCGGTGACTTTAAACCTGTAACTGTATTAATGTGACTGAATGTGGAGTTCAGATGATGAAAGGAGACGAGAAGGTTTAGATGTGAGGAGACCTGAAGCTGCTGCTTTGGTTCTCCAGCTTCTGTACCGGCTCAGTCAGATTGGTTCACAGGTTGGATTCAGATCACAGTTTGTTGCATTGAAACACTAAAAGAGGTCATTCAGATCCAAGGTTCTTCTAGCTCAGCTTATGAGATTGATGTGTTTGCCAAAGAGCCTTCACAATATGTTGGTGCTAGCATGTGGAGCAGAACATGCTAACTGCTTTGACCTGCTTAACTGTCTTCAGAGACTCTGGTTCATTTGTGATGTTGAGGTTTGTTGAACTTCTTTGAGCAGGTTAGCTGAATTTAGCATTTTGCATTCAGATGTTGCTGCTGATATGTTTTAGAAGTGGTTGCTGAAGCTCAGATCAGATGCTGCTGTTGAATGTGGATGATGTGTTTTAGAGTTACCATGGAAGAAAGTATTTTGATTGAGACGATCCAGAAGCTGAATAAGTAAAGCAGCAGGTTGTCCTCAGGTCCAAAGTTTGTCCTCTTGATGTAACTCCATGTTTCCAGTCAGGTTGATCCAGTTTCAGGTTTAAAGTTAAGCAGGAAGTGGGGAAGCACAAGAAGTGGAGATATGTCAGCAATAAAGGCACCTCTGTGAAGAACACACCCCATTTATTAACCTTCTGAGAGGCCGGGGGGCCTCCCTAGAGTCAAACATACTTAATTCTTGAGGTCACAACACAGGCTGGAGTTGAACCCAGGACCTACACCTCTGGTATCTTCTGGTCACAGACATTTCCTCCACACCATCTGGTCCGCTCCCCTCTCAGCCTTCTTCTCTTGGTGCTTTACAAATTTTCAGTCAGAATCCCGGACTCATCAAAACAACAGACTAAGGTTCTTCACAAAAAAAATCAGCAGCTAAATGGTGCCTTATACTGAATTGAACCCAGACCTTCTTGGTCTCTAACCTTTGTTCCATCATGCTGAGCTATTGACTCAGACTGATCAAAGTCCTTGTGTGTCTTGATCTCATGACCTCCATGGTTCTGATCTTTGAACAAACACCTTGAGGCATCTAACCAGACAACCTGCTGCTGTATCCTAAAGCCTCTCAGTCATGATCTCTGATCTGTCGGCTCAATCTGACAGATGGACGTTTAGCAATTATTGGGAATTTTCTTTAAACTTTACCAACTAAAGTCAACTTGAATTTCAATAAAGCAATATTATAATGTCTAAAGTGGTTAAACTGTCTTAACATAATTTATGCTAAATAATCATTATCAGTTCTTTGGTCAGTTGAGGAGTTGAACCAGGACACTAGATGTTCTCAGTGCTTCAGTCCATCATACTGAGCTGTCAGGTCTGCTGTCTTCTTTTCTGGACCTTTATTTTCACAGTTGGACTCTTAATGTCTTCTCAGGGTTTGAGAAGCCAATCCCAATCTTTATCCAGTTTTAGTCAATTAAAATATGTTTGTCATTGTTTATTATTATTATTCAAATATGCTAATTCTTTAAAACATGAACAAAGACAAAAGCTGAGTTTAGTTTCTTAAACCAATAGGTAAAGAATAAACCAAGGTTAAGAATAGCTTTATTTTGTTGTTTTACACATTTGACAATCTGATAAAACCAGTGAATGCAGTTATAACCTATCTATATTTATAGAAATATAAATGATACAAAAATTGTGTCACACTGAGCTCTTGATATTTATGCATTTTATGTAATTTACAATGTGTTTTTCATTGATGAATTTCTTTATACTCTAATTTTAAATAAAATTAATTTAAAAAGCTGACTGTTGTTTCTTAAATAAGAGGGGGGGGGGGGCAGCTCTATATTGCTATTTTACAGATTTGACAAAGGAGTCTGATAAAAAAAACAATGAATTATTTTATTTCCTGTATCACCTTGAAGCAGAGCTTGTGGAAATATAATTGCTCCCTCTAGTGGACAACAAATGTACAACAAAAGCCAACATTTCTTGATCTCCATTCAGAGAAAATATAACTGAGACAGTTGTCTCCTGAGATCCTGTGGCCCTGGTTATTAAGTGTGTGTACACACAAAAATAGTTTTTTTTTTCCCACGATTTGAAGCTTTTAAAGGTTTAAATCCGTACAACGAGACATAATCCGATGTATTCCCAAACAACAATGGTCCACACCTTAAAAAAGATGGACAAAACTTCAGTCGGACGTAAGCTGTGATTATTACTTTGTTTTTGTCGCATGTAAATATAAATGTGTATTGGTCTGTGCTTTGAGGAGCATAAAAAGCAGAATCATCTAAGGGGCACTTTCTGTCCCACTGAAAAAGAAGACGTGGCCGGATTTAGGATTAACTCCCAAATTCGGTGGGACGTTTCCAGAAAATCACACAGATGCAAGTGATGCAATACAGCATCAGCGATGGAAGAGTATGGAGGCTGGGAGTTTGTTTTCAGAGATTTTGCTTAACTACCGGCTCACGATGATGGTTTGGATGGCCCAGGACAATTATTTTTGAATTGGCACTTTTCAAAAAGAAAAGAAAACGCTGGGCCTCAGAAGATTGGCAGAAAATGAGAAAGCAAAAATAACAAAAAGAGAATCTATCATTTTGTTGGTATCATAAAATCAAACTTAATTGTTACAAATATAACTTGCATCAATATATCATACTTAGATGACAACCTCAGGGGACTCACTGACTTACCTTAAGCCTACCCAGTACGCACACATTTGGGAAAGGCTTGATCTTTTAAACAGTTTGTTGAAGAGTTATTCAGTGGGACTATACTGGTGTTGGAGACATATCACATAATACTCTGACACTAAACAAATGTTTTAATTATTGGTCAGTAAAAGTCAGAAACATGTCTGAAAACTACCCAAGAAGCTGTTGGTTTCACCACAAAGGTGAGGTGTCTGGCTGACAGCACCGCTGCCATGGTTATTTGGACACGTGGTGGGTGCCTTCTGGGTATATTTAGAGGGACACCCAAGATACACGTTAACCGTCCGCTGCATCATTTCCAGCACATCCGGATTTATCACGGCAACCTGTGCGGTGACATGCCCACACACTTTTTTGGATGCATAATAGCTGCACACAATTCAGGGATGGGTGTATTTTAGGATCAATACTAGAGACTTCCCACCTCAACATGTTCATGGAGAACACAGAAGGAAATTAATCCTGACCAGAAAAAAAACCCCAGCTTGATGACAACCATGCATCCAACCTGATGGGTGCTGTTTTTGTGTCCCTTTGTGCTTTAAGCTCCACAAAGACCGCTTTCCCAGTTTCTAAATAGAAACAAATCCCTGCTGTCTGGTCGGGATCCGGTGAATCTACAGGAGGGTTCCCTTGCAATAATCTCTGCCTTCATGGGGAAGTTCAGCTCTGTCGGTTTCAAGTTTCACACACCAAACTGAAACCACAAAAGAGGAACTTACATTTGCAGAAAAGTGACAATCATAGGGTTTAATTTGGTCAAAAAGTTTTCAATCTGCTGGTTAACCATTATCAGGAGCAGAAGGTCGGCTCATGAATGCAATGATTAACCTAAGTGTGTACAAAGAGGGGTTAAAGAGCGTCTGCCTTGTGTCCTGTCAGCAGAGAGGAAGCCCGTCTCTAACCAACTAACAGTAAGTTACAGCTTTTACACTTTCACTTTATAAAGTGGCGACAGACAAGACAACTTTATATGTTTACCAGCATTCAGGGAAATACAGGAGCAGTGAAAAGACTGATTAAAAACTTCAAAAAGCTTAACTTAGAACACATTAAAAACACAGAAGCAAATAAAAGGAAATAGTGAATACAAATTACATACAAGTGCAGCGCCGATATATGACATAAAGATACAGACCAGTTTCTATGCATCCTGTTGCAAAGTGGCAGTAAAGTGAGTTTTTCATTTACATGTTAAAGTTCAGGTCTGAGTTAATTTTTGCTCAGCCGCTATTTATCTTGTGTGTGTTGGGTTGAAGTTCTCAGTGGTTGCGTAAACGTCGTGGCCCCATAATGGAAAATTGAGGTACCTCACATACTGAGGCGAATGTAGGGTTTAACCTAAAAGCAAACATATCTTTTATCATAAAGTTTATATTGCCATTGTCTAACAAGGCTGCCTTCTTTTAGTTTTCTAAACGTTAGAATGGGTTAGATATGGGCCTGAATAGTTCATGGCCTTTCGATCGGAGATACATAATTCAATGAATGCTAATAATCTAGATGCCCAACTGCTTCAGGAGGAAGTAATGATGGAATAATTTGCATTTAATTAAATCAGAGAGAATGCAGACCTTTTAAGTCACACTTGTCTTTGTCCATCCCAGAATATTTTCTACTCCCACACCGATGGACAAGCTTTTCGACTTAGATCCCGCAGAGGCAGTGAGACAAGCGTCCGCCTTGCTTGGCTGCAGCCCGACCTCCAAGAACGTGGCTGATTACTTTGACAAACACGACAAACTGCGGCATTTCAGGGGGAACTTTCTGGTGCCCAAAATCGCAGATTTGCCGCCCTGTGAGTGGAAAACCTCCCATTTAAGAGACAGAGAGAGGAACTCTGAGTGAAAGTATGATTTACTTTGCCTTTCTGCAGCTGATCTCTCGCTGGTGGATGGAAGCGAAGAATGCATCTACCTGTCGGGAAACTCGTTGGGTCTTCAACCCAAAAATGCCCGGAAATATATCGAAGAGGAGCTGGACAACTGGGCTAAAATGTTGGTTTATTTCATTGCCCGTTTAGCTAGTTATTTAAGATGTCTGATGATATTCACATTGTCTTGGTGTGCCTCTGAACAGAGCGATTCATGGTCACACTGTCGGCCCGAGGCCTTGGGCGTGGGCTGAGAACAACATTGAGCATCTCATGGCAAATGTTGTGGGTGAGTTTGGAAAAATTACAAAAACACTTAAAGGATGTGGGAAGAAATAAACATGCAGTGGTTTAAATAAAGTGATAACCTTCAGTAAAATTCAAGGAAACAGTTTTTGGTGTCAGTTTGTACATCATAATTGTATAACTGATACAACCAGTATGTTCCCAGAGCTTTATTTTCCCTATTCAGAGGTGAAAAAATAAACCCTACTCAAAGCTTTTGTGACAATTTTGTAAGTAACCAGACAACATAACTACTGATATCATGAAACACGTGGTAAAAATAAATTAAATCAGTTTTGGATTTTGTTAAAAAAGTAACATGCTGCCACAAGGTTCATAACGCCAGGACGTTTTTGTAAGGTGACCCATAATTTTGGCGCATTATAAACAGGATGGTTTTCTGTTAAAACAACCACATGAAACCTTTTAAAAGCAATCTCCGTGGACAAGAAACTAAGAGAAACTAAAAAAAAAAAAAAAAAAAAACAGTGTAATGTCCCTGCTACACCAATAGTAGGCGATGTGTTCTTGGAAACTCAGCAACATCTAAATCATACAATTTCAGAAAAAACGTACACAGTAAAAAAGCAACAAATATTTTCAACTTAAACCACAAAAAAAAAAAAAAAAAAAACATTTTGGATAACATTCCATAAGTTCTGGGTCACATTCAAAGAATAACATTGATAAACTCAAGAAGGGGATGTCTTCATCATTAAAAGTAAGCTGCAAGTTTCATTGACTTAGCTGTAATGTCCAGGAAAACTTAAAAAGTTACCTTAACGTTTTAACAAAATATTTGTAGATTCATATTTCTGAAGAGTACAAACTGTTTAGTCACAACTGTGCCTCCTTCCTTCCCGGTCTGTGGTCTGAAA
The DNA here is from genome assembly GCF_011125445.2 of Fundulus heteroclitus. NCBI lineage: Eukaryota > Metazoa > Chordata > Actinopteri > Cyprinodontiformes > Fundulidae > Fundulus > Fundulus heteroclitus. The sequence goes on from NC_046384.1 coordinate 7,455,125, forward strand.
ACCAACGACAAATAAAAACCCCTGCAGTGAAAAGTGTATTTTTTATCACTATGTCTCCTGAATGTATACACAACTATGTGAAAAGCCTGGTTATCTAAAGTCATCAGTAGATGTCAAGAACTAATAAAAACAACATAATTTATTTCAGGAGCTAAAGAGGAGGAGGTAGCGCTGATGAATGGCCTGACGGTTAATCTGCATCTTTTAATGGTAACTTCCTGCAGACATATATTTAAATAAACAGTTTTTCCAAGTAGAAAAAGTAACTTCATGATGTCGCTCGGCAGCTGTCTTTCTACAAACCAACTCAAACCAGGCATAAAATCCTCCTGGAGGACAAAGCCTTCCCTTCAGATCATGTGAGTACGTTGAACATCCAGAGATCCCTCTATGCAGACGATCACGTTGTTTCTGGATACATTTAAAACACAGAACTGTTGAAATTCCACAAACTCTCTGGATCATTTACATTTCAAACTAAAAGACCCCAAAGTTTCGGAGTTGCGCTTTCGGATTCGTCATTGGGAATTTTGTTTCTCCTGTTCCTAGTATGCCATAGAGTCTCAGATCCGCCTGCGAGGATTTGAACCCCAGCAAAGCATGCTGCGGCTGTCTCCAAGACAAGTGCGTCCAACAACATCCTCCAGAACCCGATACTTCAATAGGCTTGGCTCTGGTCCTTATCGGTCCCCTCCAAATGTCATCTTCTTCCCCATCTGTTCAGGGAGAAGACACCCTGAGAACCGAGGACATCCTGGATATAATCGAGAAAGAAGGAGACAGCATCGCCGTTGTGATGTTCGCCGGCGTTCAGTTCTACACGGGTCAGCTGTTCGACATGGACGCCATCACGAAGGCTGGCCACAGAAAGGTAGCCGGAAACTACGTAAACGAACAAATGAGGCAAAAAGAAAATCATTCTTTGAAAATGTCATGACATTTCATTAGCATTCTTGAGTTTTTAAATAAAAAGATTACCCTCACATGGCTTTCTGTGCATTATCAGGGCTGTTTTGTTGGATTCGACTGCGCGCATGCAGTGGGAAACGTTGAGCTGAAGCTGCATGACTGGGGAGTTGATTTTGCGTGCTGGTGCTCCTACAAGGTTAGCCGAAGAGAGCCTGAATCAAACAGAAATGTACGAAACTCATGTCCAGAGCTACTCATGATGGCTGTGTTTGTCTTTACGCCATTATAGTATCTGAATTCAGGTGCTGGTGGTCTCGGCGGGGCGTTCATTCATGAAAAACATAAAGATACCATCAAACCAGCGTAAGTAGCACAACCAGTGTTTAAAAGCAGTCATAAAAATACCAAGTTAAACTGATCATTTAAAAAAAAAGTGTGTACGTCGGCATATATATATATATATATATATATATATATATATATATATATATATATATATATATATATATACACATATATACACATACATATATATATATATATATATATATATATACATATATACACACATATATATATATATATATATATATATATATATATTATATATATATACTACATATACTATGATATATATATATATAATACAATATTACATATACTATCGATATATAATATATATAACTAATATACATATACATATATATAATATATATAAGCACATATAACTAAAACCATACAGATATATAATAGATATAATATATATATATATATACATATATACACTACATATATTATATATATATACCTATATACACTAGATATATTATACATATTATATATATACATATATACACATATATATATATATATATAATATAATTACTATAATAAACACTATATATATATATAATATATATACCATATATAACACCTATATATATATTATAGATATATACATATGATACACATATATATATATATATAGAGACAGATAACCACATATATATATAATATATAGTAATAAACATATATACACATAATATATATATGTATATATCATATCTATATCTCTATATCTATAATCTATCTACCTATCGCTTCCTATCTGTATCTCTCTATCTCTCTCTCTCTATATGTCTGTGTCTCTATGTATGTGTCTCTCTGTCTATCTCTCTCTATCTCTCTATATCTCTCTGTCTGTGTCTCTCTCTCTCTCTCTATATGTGTGTGTGTGTGTGTGTGTGTGTATATATGTATATGTATATATATGTGTATATAACCAGGAAGTACACATGACATCATCTGCCTACTCCGATTCCTTTTGTATTTTTTATTCTTATTTTTTTTCTCATTTTCTTTTTGATCCACTGTATATAGGAAGATACACTGTATATAACTGATGCTCCCTTTCCTAATCCTGACTATTGACTGACTATTGAGCCGATGTGACAAGTGAATTTCTCCAATGTGAGATCAATAGACTACCTTATCTTATATCAGCAGGCACAGCAAATTATTTAGCACAAATCTGCCTGTTTTGATTCCTTTTCTGTATATTTTTTAACCATACATCAAAACATATCCAAATTTATCATTTAAAAAATAATTTAAAATCTTACAGCTGTAAAAACAGTTTTACAATACCTTTATTTTTGTGGCAAAATGGACAAAGCTGTCCTCTTGCAGAAGATGGCTCCTTAAAAATGAAACAGGAGCGTATCAAATATATTTTTGCTGTTCCCTAATAATTATCTGCATCATCGGTTTAAACCTGTTGAACTTCTGTCTCCTCCAGGCTGTTAGGATGGTGGGGACATGAGCTGAAGACTCGCTTTCAGATGACCAACGGTAAACTTCTCCCCTGCATCTGAAGCTGGTGCTGACTAAACACTGGCTGTTTGCTCCCACCTTGTGGTCCTCCTTGGTATTACATGAGCAGCGTTTATTATGGGAGGAAAGGTTGTCATTCAGGCCATAAAGCGGGTCAGTGTGGACATTTTTCCTGGTTTCTGTTCCCAGTGATGGAGCTGCAGCCGGGAGTGAGCGGCTTCAGGCTGTCAAATCAGCCCATTCTTCTCGTCTGCCCTCTACAGGCCAGCTTAGAAGTAATCCTCGTTTCACAGTGTTTCATTTAGTCATGTTTTTAATCAAGACTACTGATCGTTTTTAAGTCGGCGGTAAAATCTTCCAGGTGTTCAACATGACGAGCATGCAGATGCTGCGGAGGAAGTCTGTACTCTTAACAGGGTACCTGGAGTACCTGATAAAGCACTACTACTCAGAGGACCCGGCCCAGCCTCACAAACCCTACGTCCGAATCATCACGCCCTCTGACCCCCGGCAGAGAGGCTGCCAGCTGTCGCTCTCCTTCTCCATCCCCATCAGGAGAGTCTACCAGGAGCTGGAGAGGAGGGGGGTCACTGTGAGCAGCTCACATGTTCTCGCTTTTTACAGCTAGTGCGAAAAGATGTATTTTTGTTAAAAAAACAACCCATTGCTTTTTGTCATCTCCTGTGGCAGTGTGACATGAGGGAGCCCAGCGTGCTGCGAGTGGCCCCAGCACCGCTCTACAACTCCTTCAGGGATGTGCATCGCTTCATCGAGACGCTGGGAAAGGCTCTGGCTGCCAGCAGCAGCTAGGACCTGAAAGAAGAGAAGAAAACTGCCTCGTCACATCCTGCATGTGCTGAAAAGTCCTGCAGACATGCCCCCGACTTTTGAAATGTGTAATTAAAACAATGACAAAACACCTCTTGTTGATCATGTTCTTCTGTGGTTGAGATTTAACACCGAAGTTATAATATAAAGACAAATTTTAAAGGTTGAGAAGAACGCCGAACTCTCCATAATGTGCCTGAATAAAGGGTCATAATGTTAAGTTGCCACTACAAAGGCCTACAAGTGTTGAAATTATTTTTTCAACATAGCACCAGTTATTGCTATATTTTTAATACTCTACGTAGGGTCAGGGCCGGTTCTACGCTCGGGTGAGAGGGGGCAATGCCCCCACCTAACAGATCTGCCTGGAAAAAAACTGCTTTGTCATGTTTGCATGGGTTGCTAAGAAAGTGTAATCTCTTACTGGTAACATGTTTTTCCGAGCCGTCTTTAAACTGGTCACCTTATTTTACAAGTTAGTAGCACGTTAGCTTAATTCTAAATAGTGATTAGCTTGGCTCTTTAAGCTGATTGCAAGACTTTTAACAGCCGGTAGCACGTTAGCTTCATTGTTAGCCGCCATCTTGACTCATCTTGAGTCTAGTCATTAGCCTGCTAGACTTTTAACAGCCAGTATCACGTTAGCTTGATTGTTAGCCGCCATCTTGACTCATCTTGAGTCTATAGCCTGCTAGACTTTTAACAGCCGGTAGCATGTTAGCTTCATTGTTAACTGCCATCTTGACTCATCTTGAGTCTAGTCATTAGCCTCACTCTAAGTGGCGTTTAGCTTGACCAAGGCAAGGTACCATAATATGAGTAGTTTTTAGATCGATAATAGACTTCCAAAAAAATTACTTTGAAACTTTGAAAACATTAGATCTCATTTGCAAAACAAATCCTGCTCGACATCCATCCTGATATGGAATGGGTAATGTGTTAAGAACAATTTTAATCAAATTTCCACATCATTTGATTAAAAGTATCAGCCCACGGAGGGTTTAAACTGGAGTCACAAAAATTAAGATGAAAAACTGTTTCAGCAGCTTTAAACGGTCCTCAGTAGTTTCCATGGACCCGATGTGCTTCTTTGAATAACCTGACAAAAACGGGGCCTTCTGAGATGATGGATGGTGTCCTGGGGCATCTACTCCCAGATCCTGGTTGGTTGGTGGCACGCAACATTGACGCCACCATTGAGGGGGGACGCCAGTCGGCCCACTCGGCTCTCTGTCTGTAACGCTAACGGCAGAATAATACGACACCTTAATAGCCGTTGTGGTGTGTGACTTTTTTGTCATTCATAAAATGCTGGAATCAGGGACATTTCGGGGACAGCTTTTGCCAGGGGTTGGTTTGTTAAAAACTGGGACTGTCCCCTATAATGAGGGTATGTCTCATGTGTGTACTTATATCTACAATCAGCTTGATTCAGACTATTTTGTTGTTTTAATCTTTTCATGATTCTCAAAACCTAGACCATTCTGATAATCGTATTCTACAGATAGGATAGTAAGTGCTTATAACTACAACCCTTACAACCCTTTCAAACGTCTGTCTTTTTCTGCTAAAATGTGACATTCTGGAACAAAAAAAAAAACAAGCTTCACCCAGTACGATGCTGTTTTGACAAACTTCCCTTCATGATTCCCCACCCCTGAAGCTCACAGCGTGGGCTTTAAAAAATGACACGGTAAGAGCGCCTGAATCTGATCAGACCCCACCTCGCCCGGCTGCTGTACATTACACACACCAGTTATCCCACAGTCCTCCCCTGACCAATTAACACCTACTTTATTATAACGCTGACTTCTCCCTAATGCTTCTGCATGTGTTTATGCACTATTACCTTGACGGATGCCTGCTTTGCGATGAGACATAATTGGCATATCAATATGCAAAACCTAAATGGATTAACCTTCTTTAAAACTAATGAGCGTTTGGACGCCCAGCTGGGGAATGGACCTGAATTAGCATTTGTCATCTTTTCTGGGCTGATATAAGAATAAATAATTGAAGAGTGGCTGGCATTGTCTTTCCTGGGGCTACTGCAGCTTAAAGAGACTGTACAGTAAAGTATAGGGGGGGAAAAGAATATTATGCAGATTCACTGTCTTAAAAATGACGATGAGCTCACTGATTTCACACTGTCTGTAAACAAAATTACAAAGAAACAGTTTAAGTGTCTGACAGATCAAACAAACTGCTACTTTTTAGATTTTGATAAATAATGTCATCTGAACTGACAAAGTTCCCCTTTTTAGTTTTTTTTAATTGTGCCCATTTTTTATATTACTTGTAGCCTCTCTGTCTCTGTGGTTATATGCCAATTTTGTAATGAATTCATACTAAAGCTATTTTGTTTCCCTGAGGTCTCTGCTTTTATTTCCTGTCTCTTATTGGCTTTTTTAATGCTGCTGCTCCAGTTTACTCCTCTATTTCCACTCATATTTGAGTTCTTTGTGGTTATTAAGCATTTATTTTTATGTTTGCTTCAGCCATCAAATTATGTCTCTTCTTGGTAATAATATTTGCCTTCATGTGTCCTCTTCACCGTTTTATGTCTCTTTGTGATTGTTTTGTTCCCTTCGTGGTAAATTTGCTCTTATAATTGAATGGTTAGCGGTCATTTTGTGTTTTTAGGTCCTGTTCATTTATTGGCTTACTGTGGCTCTGATCTGGGCTATTCATGTAGTGCCAAAACTACTACGTTCCACTGTACAAATGCATCATAATTCAAATAATCAAATCATAGGTAAACAGTTAATTAAAAAGACATAATTCTTTATCTAATAATTTAAAATGTAGGTTTTCAGTATTTTATTTCTTTCTCACATCTATGGTGGTTATATGCACAATTTTTTAAAAACATTTTTAATGTTTTAAGGTTAATTTTTTTAAATTGATTAAATTGTTGCTCATTTTGTCCATCGGTATGCTATAATTTTCTTTCAGTTTTGGGGCAACAAGAAAAAAAACTGAAATGAATTACATTTCTACCATAAAAGAAAACCAGAGGACCAACAACACAGCCAGGAGGAACTCCATATCAGATTACTCAAAACTTCAGGTCCGCCTCAAAAAATTCAAACAAGTTTGTTTGACTCAGACTGTGGTGCGGCTATATCGGAGATTTTAAGACTAGAGTTATGTTCAAGTGTCTTTGTGCTGTTTAAAAGAGGAACAGCTTGCATGTGCAGTACTTATGTATCCACTCCCTTTGCTATGATGCTCCTAAAATGTTCTGTTGCAAAAGTCCCCTAATTAGTGAAATAAAGTCCACCTGTGTGCAATCTAAGTGTCACATGATACATCAGTGTAAACACACCTTTTCTGAAAGCCACAAGAAGCTGCAGCAGCACTAAGCAAGAGGCATCACACCATGAAGACCAAAGAGCTCTCCAAACAAGTCAGGGACAAAGTTGCTGAGAAGTACAAGTCAGGTTGGAGTTATAGAAAAAATACACATCTTTGATGTTCCCCCGGAACACTTTAAATGGAAAGCACCTGATAAAACAACAGATCTGCCAAGGGAGGGCTGCCCACCAGAACTCAAATACCAGGCCAGGAGGGCATTAATCAGAGCGGCAGCATAGAGACCAAAGGTAACCCTGAAGGAGCTGCACAGCTCCACAGCAGAGACAGGAGGATCTTTCCATAGGACCACAATAAGATGATAAAAGATTTGAATATGTTGGGATGGTCTAGTCAAAGTCCAGACCTCAATCCAGTCGATAATCTGTGGTTAGACTTAAAGATCGCTGTTGACAAGCAAAAACCATCCAACATGAAGGAGCTGGAGTAGTTTAACCTTGGAGAATGGGCAAAGTGTGGCCAGATGTGGCTCCCTCATAGAGGCTGAAGGAGCAAAGACACTTGCGGACGGAATTTCGTCAATAGGTGAAAATACATTGTACTGACTTGAGGGGTTAAAGGTTATGCACACTAAAGGTTTCTGTGATTTTGTCCTATTTGTTGTTTGTGTCACAATAACAAAATAATATATCTCCAAAGTTGTAGGTATGTTCTACAAATGAAATATGCAAACAATCTATTTTGATTCAAGGTTGTGAATTAAAATAATGATGTAAAATGCCGAGGGTGGCGAATATTTTTTGTAAGGCACTGTGGGTTTGATTTGCGCACCAACAAAACAGACCATCCAACATTACAATGAAACAGTGTTAAGTCAGAGTTTTAAAGTTTTTCATGAATCTCAAAGCTCCTTAGTAGACTGTAGCAAAAGCATTAAGCACAAGGAACAGGGACTCATGTAAAAACATCTCCATCATCTAGCAAAAGAAAAAGGTAGCTCACCTAAATATTTTTGTTTACAAAGACCAGCCCTCATTCTGAAGATGAAGCCATGCTTATGGGTCATTTTACCCCTCAACTGTTTAATAGGAGACTTGGAGGAGAAATAATACACAATCAAGATTCCCAAGTTTTTATATTCACAAAATAACTCAATCTCTGATTCGTGAAGATTGGTGCCAAGTGGACGATTCAATGATTTCCTTTTTACAATTTTTAGTAGTTTTTTTTTTTTAGCATTCAAAGCTAGTCTTTACAAAATTTGCCCAACTGTATTGAAAGATTTTTGGAGCCGATACCATGCTCAGTAATGCATGGATTCAAACGAGTACATCAAAATATCATCAGCAAAATGTTAGAGACTGTTGAAGTACAATATGAAGAAGAGTGGCCCTGTAACTGATCCCTGAGGAACACCGTCAGCTACATGAAGAAAACTACAAGAGATACCACATAAATAGTCAACTACCATTTAGCAAGTGTTTGTTTTTTTTGAAGCTATTATTTTAACATTAATTTTAAGTTTATTATGATTTTTAGTGTAATTAAATATGTGTTTTTTCGTATCATTCCAAGTGGGGATCAAGCATTGTTCATTTAAAACTACATTTCCTAATGAGGGCAAAATGTGGTATGTCTGTTTGAAATTGCAGATATTAAATAAAAATTGTCACTAGCTGACAGAGAATTGATGTCCGCTGAATACTTAAGTTTAGAGTCTGTTACCTAGCAAATTTCTGGGTTTCCTGGGTCTTGAAACAGTCCGGGGCTTCATTTGCAGTTGGAATACACTGTGGGCAGTCGATGGTGGCACCACTTAACTGGTAACAGGGTTTCTGCATGAATCAGAACTAATTACCTCCAATAGCCCCAGCCTTTGGCTTCTTTTTCAAGTTCACGTCTTTCATATTTGACAGCTGGCAAAGGTAGATGTAGAGTCGAGCTGCTGCACGGGACCTTTCATCCCGTTAATTAATTGTAAGTGAAGCAAAGCGTGAATAGCAACAGAATGAAATGTCGCCGACTGCCCTGTTGGCAGGTCTGCTGTGGCAATAATAATAAAGTCAGGTATGGAGTGGAAATGGTCAAATAAAAGGCTGACTGGATTAGTTTTGGGTGGGCTGGCTTCACTGAAGGCAGAGTTAAAGTTTAAGCTATCAAAGAGTTTCATCAGACGGAGTTTAAAGTGCCTGAAAATGGCTTGTTTTTTTGGTCCAGGAAATGGATTTGTTTGAAGAACAGGCTTCATGATCACAGCAGAGGGGCAGAAAAGACAGAAAAGGAAAATATGAACCTGAAAGGGGAAAGAAAGAAAGGAAGAGTGCTCCGCTTTAGATGATTTGGAGTCAGATACCACAACCTTGTTAGCATCGAAAGCTTATTTCCATATTAACGAGCCCTTCAGAACCTTCAAAGTAATGAATAATTGACAACAAATGACATGTTTTGATTGTCGTCAGCGCTCTGTGTTTAATGTTTCATCTGCTGCTTTCTGGATAATTACGGAGAAGGCATGTTTGTCAGAAATGAGTTGCCCCCCCCTCGACCTCTACACAACCCTACCCACCGTCCTCCTTTAGACGCCCCGTGAATCCATCCAGGAGGAGGTGTGGGCGCCCGAACTGCAGACAGGGACCGCTCAGTGACCGGGCTTTGACTGACCACAGACAGCCACATGAAAACCCCCCCAGCAGGAGGGCGGCTGATACCGAGACTGATCCGAGTCTGCAAACTCTTCAGAGAGAAAGCAGACATAGTTTGCTACTGATCAGAGGCAAATGTTACCAGGAAGGGGACTGGAACCGTCTCAACTTACCAGTTTTCATGCTCTTCTGTTCACCTTAAGATGTAAAATACTAAAGTTCACTATGAAAATATAAAGTATGATTAAAGTGAACAGAATTTAAGCAAGGATGGAACAAAAAAAAGGAGGAAAGTAAATGAGCATCGATTGGAAACAACAGAAAATAAAAATAAAATAAGTATGAAATGACGGAGGAAATAAAATAAGAGCAAATTGACCAAATATGTAATTTAATCAGGGTATTAATGCGTGTGAGATATAGAAATTATCCTATAAGGGTTATCCACCTGAATAACTAGTAAGAGGAAGTTAAGTACAAAAAAACAGGTTACAGGAAATAACCAAAATGAACCAAACATCCAGTAAATTCAGAAAATAACAACTTAATTGATCCATAATGAAGAAATAACTGGATTTAAATAAAAAATAAGTATTTTTATGTTAACCAGCTGCAACAATACAAAATTGTTTTACAATAAGACATGGTTGACATCAGATCATTAAAACAACAAAATTATGTAACTATATAAAAATGTATTTTGTGATGAACATTTTCTGGAAATGATTATGGTTCTACTCTCGGCCATCTTGGATCCAGTGACTGTTGATGGTTCTGGGTCAAAGCACTGAGACCCGCCGGGTAAACAGTGGTACCTGTGACTTTCCAGGCTTTCCAAGCACAAAAATACATAGTAGTTAAGCTAATAATAGTTCCTTTATTAGGTTTTATTTATCATTATTTGTGTACTTTTAAATGTCAAAAGAAAGTTGTTTCTAGATGTAATTTTCAGCCAAATGTTTTCCTAATTTATGTCTTTTTGATAATTTTTTAATCTGTGCAAGTAAATGATTTATATATATATATTTTTACTGTTTCCTAAAAACTGTCAGGAAATAAGTTAATCTAATGATAAGTGATTCTAGAAATGTATGAGTGACTGTTAGTAAAATACAGTAGATCAGGTGATGTCTTATTTGAAAAAAGGCAATTTGTATCTTACACATTTGAATGTGGAAAAAAAAAATCAAATAATGTTTTAGCACCATAGTGTCATCAAACCTAAACTATCAAGTGCCGCCCTTGTAAGAAATTAATGAAACCTAAATAATAAAGACAAAAAACATTGTCTGTGGGCGACTCACATGAAGGGGAGGAAAACATGTTAAATTCATATTTTTCCTTTGTTTTGTGTTATGTTTAAAAAAAAGACAACCTCCAATGTGAATTCAGTGAAGACGTCATGGTGGCTCTCTGTCTTTGAGCATTTTTTGAGTTCATCATCCAGCATAATTTATGGCATCTCTGGCATCCCGTACTGGAGGTCCATACAGCCACTGGCAGCACAGAGTTTTCTCCAGGCTTGCTTTCTGTCTGGATTTTAAAAACTTCCAATACATTAAGCTGCAGAGTTGTTTTCCACAGCTTTCTGCCTGTTGTTTGGGGGCATCGTTTTGTTCCCCCTGGAGGACAGGACCTCTACCACTGTTGGGGACGGGAATGGACTGCACGCCTGGCGCGGTACAAGCATTTTCCTTTCTAAAGCACATTGTTGATGTAAGATATCAGGTCTTTTCCAATCAAACAGTTCAAATCCAGGAGAAGTCATTGGTACGAAAGTCAAATCCAAAGTCTTTCACCAAATCATCAAGTTGAATTTTAGTCTCATGACACCTCTGGAAATGACTTTTTCATGGATTTCCCTTCCTGACCCGGTTGTCCCCCAAAACTCAACCTCAGGCAGGTGGAAGATGTCGTACAAACAAATGTTGGCATCACAGATACAGGAGGTCAGAGGAAACCAGAGGTGCCAGAGGTTACGGAAATAAACAAAAGGACGCGACAAACACTTCACAAACTTAATTCATGTTTAGACTTTCGGAGCAAATGAACTGCAACGTTTCTCAGTGATTAAACGCGGACTGAGACAAACATACAAGACAAAAATAAGAAATTAACAGATAACTAGAAACAATTAACAGGTTAACCAAGTATTACCTGCTTATCATTCTGGTTTATTGACCAAAAGGATCATGTAAACCACTAAGAAACCAGGTAATCCAGCAGCATCTCGACTCTGTTTTAGAGTTAACATTTCAAGATAAAAATCACCGCAGGAGGTTCCCGTCTCCTAATGGAAACCTGGCAGTTTCTTCCACCTTCACCGCTATTAAAAACTCCAAGTTTGGGGGCGTGTGCCGTGTCTCTCCGATGCACCTTGACGAGACAAAGCCGAGCTGACAGACCGAGAGACGGCTATTTTTGGAGCGTTTGTTTGTGTACGTCCGTGTGGGGAGCAGGCGTTTAGCTCAGCTGCGTGCGTGAGCGTGTCAGGTCAGAGTATCCCGAAGACACTGTCAGCCGGGATTGATTTCCTTTTTCTCACCGATCCGTGGAAGCGGTCCTGTTACACAGCTGACCCCCCTCCGAGTTGCGTTACCTTGTCATTCCGCGACACGGATCAGAGCGAAGACGAGCTGGGAATAGCCCGCGCGGTGACCTTGACTTCCCCGAGGAAGAGGAGGAGGAGGAGGAGGAGGGTGGCAGAACTCAGGTTCAGATGCAGATGCACGAATGAAATGACTGGTTTGAAAAGACGATGAACTCATGAGATGTTTCGACAGCTAGAGTTCAGCAAACCCCGCCTTTTGTTTACGTTTGTGATGGTAGGCGTCACTCCCAATCAAATGGCCTATTTAAAGGAGGCTTGGTGACCCCGAGGCGCCATCTTGAGCCTCCTCACCGTTTCACCGTCCAGCCTAGTTTGTCACAACACTACCTGCTTCTCTGCCTTTTTTTAACGGCATGTTCGCCTGTCTTGCTCATTTTGTAGAGCTGGAAGAGGAGAAATTGGGTTCTGTGTCACACCAAAGTAAAACCGCAGGACGACAGGTGGTCAGTCCTGACAGCTTCTCAACTCTGGTTGACTGATAAAAGGATATGGGTAAAAACTGCTTTAGTGGCATTTATTTTATGGGGATTATAAATGTATCAGTGATTTAGTCAAAAACCATTAATGCGTTTAATGCTGAATCCATGCGCTCAGATTAAAACTGGATTTTTTTTTTCCTCAAAGTTTCCAGACGTTCCTCTAACAGCAGACATTTTAGTCTTTACAGTTTCTTGGGAACCTTTACATAAGGGGCATTTGTTCTTTATACACAAATATTATTTTATTAATCTAATCTGATAAACACTTCCTAACACAAAACACAAAAAAGGATCAAAGTCTAAAATGACACCGCCGTGGCACACTGCAATCCACACTGTGGTTTTCAAGCCTTGCAAAAGACGTCTTAGCTGGATTTTGGTCTGGACTTTGACTACGCCATTCTGACACATTAATCTGCTTTGATTTAGATAATAATTGGTTTAGGTCGAATGTTTAGGGTAATTGTCCTGGATTTAGCTCCACTCTTCTATACAGGCTAATGGGACTAATAGTTTGCTGTGGATCTCTGCAGCTCCTCCAGAGTCAGCTGCTCCTCTGATTATTGCTCTCCTGTCAGTTCAGGTGGACTTCCATGTCTTGGTAGGTCTGCAGGTTGGTCCAGCCTCCCTCCAGGTCCAGAGGATGGCTTGAACAGAGCTCTGGGAGACGTTCAAAGCTTGGGACGTTGTTTAGAAACCGACCCTATTTTAAGATGGACCGCAGGGTTCCTTGGGCTTCATGATGCTGCAGCTAGAAGGAGATTAAATTCAGTAGGAAACTGGTTACCCAGGATTTTCTATAAGGGAATCACAGTAAAGGGAGATAAATGCATGTTGCCAAAGATGAAAGATAGCATTTAATTTTCCTTCCACTGTCAAATGCACTCACTAATGTGTGTCACATAAAATGTGTTGATAAAGCGCAAAAAGGCTCAAGATCTGTAAAACTTCTGCAAAGCTAACTAAATATTTGTGATTTTATGTAAAACCAGGAAAAAGCAGCATAAAAATATAATAAATTCAGGTTTAAAATGAAAAACAAAAGAAGCATTGGAGCTGGAGTTACAGTGAACCTGCAGCATTTCCACCAATTAGCCACTAGAGGGCAGAACAACACCAGGAAACACCAGAAATGGCAGCAGCCATCAGGGAGACGCACAGATCACGGTGACCTTTAACCTCGAGCGGAAACGCTTGATAAGATTTATCATAAAGGTAAAAATCTTTATCTGAGAACATTTTGTTCAGCTGCTGCAACCGGACTCCATATAGACACAAAAACTACTTTTTAATACATCTAATTTATTTCAGAAAATGTTTAAACCAGAGATTGTTCTGTCCTGTTAGTAAAATCAGGGCAGGTTTACGAGGAAGAAAAGCAGTCAAGCGTCTGAATCTTGGACAAATGAAGAACCATCGCTTCTGCAGGTTCTCCTGCTGCCAGAGGTCCGACTCGCTGATCAGATGAGACGGCAGCAACAGCTGATCCAGGATCAGATCACTGAGTAAATGGAGCAGAAATACAGTAGAGACTCTCTGCAGATCAGCTGATCGACCTCGTTTCATCTGCAGGGATTCAGTCCGTCGTCGTCCTCACACACACACACACACACACACACACACACACACACTGAGGCCCAGCTGGGCAGGCGAGCTGCTCACGCACTCCTCCACCATCAGAGTTATTTGGTTGGTTCTGGATCCCTGAGGGACGTGGCTGCCTCCTGTGAGCCGGGGAACCGTGCCAGGACCTCAGTCGGCCTCCTGCTCGGTGTGTGTGTGTGTGTGTTTAACTCCAGCTCATCACAAATCAGAGACGTCACGAAAAACGACCAGAGACTGCGAACATTAGCAAGCGATAGAAAGGTTCTGTCCTCCACGCAACCTGTCGGGTTTTATTTGATTAAAAACTGATTTATTTTGTCTTTTATTATTGGTGTTTTTACCTTGAAACCTTCTTTGTCGGTTAATCAATCTGTGTTAAAGCCATGAGTATAAAACAACAACAACTTTCTATAGTTTGAGATGCTTAACATGCAAAATACCTTTTTACAGCTCTTACGTTGAAAGAAGTTGCAGAAAAAGCTAAATTCCAAATCCTGACAAACTATTCTGATGTTTTATGTCTCTGAATGAAGCCAACACGTGTTTTCTCAAGCTGAACGAATCCACGGACTGCAGGTGATTCACTTCACCGTGAGTCTGCGTTTGAAAGAAGCAATTTAAAGGAAATTTCAAATCCTCTGAGGAAAACAGCGCAACACATGTTCGATCTATTATTATGGAAGAAAAGAAAAAGTAATCTGCCAGAAGCTCATCATTACAGATCTGAAATTTAAAACTACTTTTCTGTTAAAAGAAGAAAAATGCAAGTCTAAATAATCTGCCCTGAGCTGCTAGCCAGATGTTATATGTAGTAAAAAACATACTTTCACTTAAAAAAAATGCTATAGATGTTAAATTTAACCCAAGTTCACTTTCACAATAAAAAAAAAAATACCAGAAAGAGTGCTGATGTTAAGGTTAGCGGACGTTTGATTTTACAAACCAACCAGAAGCTGCATGAAATGAAAAATAAGCTAAAGGTTTTGGCAAAAAGAACATCAAGACGTCACAATTAAGTGTAAATTTGAAGAACAGACACCAAAGTTACGTTTTTTTTCTCAATCTGGGAGGTTTCCGAAATATTTAAATCAGGTCAAATTTGGAGAAAGTGATGAAATGGAGCAAATATGATGTTAAATAATAATCTACGTCGGTTCAACAAACAAGAATTTGTTGAACCGATATAATATTCTTTTAATGTTCTTGTTTAAGAACATTAAAAGAATATGTCAAATAAAAAAAGACATGTTTTTTTTTATTTGCAGATTTTCATAAACTATATAGCTTTTCAAGTTATCTCTGATTATCCAATGAGCCAAACTGTCCTAAAAGTAGAATAGGGGCGTTTTTAATAAGCATGAAATACAAAATTAGCCCCTTTTGCTCCTAAGATTTAGTCAAATAAACCGCTTAAAACTTTGAAAACACATCAGATGTATGTAGGTAAAAATAAATCCTGCTGGACGTCTGTCCTGATCTGGACTTGGAACCAAAGGAAGCCTCGTCTTTTGGTGGAAATGAAAGTGATTCTGTAGGTTCTGTGGGCTCCACCTGCTTGGATGCAGGCCTGACAACACCAGGCTCCTGTTCAGATGATGGATGGTGTCCTGGGGCGTCCCCTCCCACATCCTGGACAGTCTGAGGGGCAACCTGGGCGTCCTGCACCAGGACCAACCCAGGACCCAGTGAAGGGTCTAACAATGGGTCTAAGAATTTCATCCTGGTACCTGATGGCAGTCAGGGTAGCAGATACCGGTCCTGCTGATGGGTTAAGGACCTCTGAGGCCCGGTCCAGCTCTCCTGGAGTCTCCTCCAGGACCCAGAGACGGTGCTGGGAGACCCAGCAAGCCTTCTGGCTGCTATAGATGAGCCATCCTGTGCTTCCTCTGTAGGGTCCAGGTATGGCCTGGTGGTACCAGCAGTGACCCGGACCCTGGTCTGATAATAAAACCCATGAGAAGCAGGAGGGAAACATGTCTGCGGCCTCCAGCTCCGCTACTGAACCGATCAAGAAGTTTAACTGAGTTGACGTTATACTCCGGTTAAAACAATTCTCCTTTAATTTGTGAATTATTTAGACTAGCATATTACATTTTTACAGCTTTTTTTAATCGGGCATGGGGGGTCTCCTAATGCCTTTTGGGGGCTCTATTTCTACTCTCCACCTCTATGGTTCTCTGAAGCTCCTCAGATATCAGAACCTTCGCCAGAATCAGTCAATAAAGTCCGACTCTGGGCTTCTGCGGCTCGTCTCCCATCAGGACCGCCGTCGTTTCTGCGACCCCGACCAAACTTCCCCGCACATCCAGCTCCTAGTTTCAGTTTCTGGCTCCGTCCAACTTTGCTCCATCCCTCATTCTCTCTGGCATAATTACAGTTTTATAGCCTTCCTCGGCGGCTCGGGCGCGCCGCAGATATCTTTTTTGTCTTTTTAGGTTTGCTCCTCATTAATAATTCACAGAAAGAGACTGGGAGATTTTAGTGCAATTTGCTGCTGCTGGATCCCAGTTATTGTTTTTGCACAGAGAGGGAAACGCTCGGACGGTGGTGGAGGGGGGGGGGGGGCTTTGTAGTCCTGAATGTAATTTGGCTTTGCCTCTCTGACAGGCCACACATCATTACAGAGGAGGAAGAGGAGGAGGAGGGTGAAGGAGATGTTTGTGCGCTTCGTCCAGCTAGTCAAACACTCTGTCCTCATCTGCCGCTCCAAAAAAAAAAAAAAAAAAAAAAAAAAAAAGAAGCCCGGACGCTCCGGGTTTCTCCGGCTCTTTCTTTCTTTCTTTTCCTTTTCTTTTTTTTTTTTTCTCGGGATGCTGTTTGTTCATATTTGTGCCTGATAACCATCTATGTTTTATTCCGTTTGTTTGCATTCGAGCAGACGGCTGCTAAATTATTCAGAGCTTACCGAGCAGCTCTGCAAAGACGACAAAGACGACAGGAAACTTTGGGCCGCTTTCTGCTTCCAAATGCAAGAGAACAGACACTTCTTTTAAAAAGCTGGGGGGGGGGGGGCTTTGTTCAGATGCCTTCAGGGCCGTCTCCATGGCCGAGTTGCAGGGGTGTTCCTGCGTGACCCTCCTGCTCCTGGGTCCTACCTCGGCTCCAGCGCCTCTGAGTTTCTAAGGAAGACGGAAAACCAACTTTGACCGCTCAGAAAAACCTCCGCAGACCGTTCGGCTGAATTGTAAGAAGCAAAAACGTAGCAAAGGAATGCGCCGTCCCTCATAAGCTGCCCAGTAACTCACTTTCGTCTCAATGTCCTGCAATTTAATGGATTTGTGCATACACCTCTCGTTAAACGCGACAATTAGGCCCAGCTAAAATGTTCCTTGTCAAGACTACAACCAAAAGCGTCCAGCAGACCGTCACCGACCCCCCCTGCATAAGGCCATTCATCCACAAAGCCCTTATTTAAGCATTTTAATGGAAAGTTCAGTGGAAGGAAAAAAGCGTGGTTGAAAATAAGCGCATAAAATCATCAGAGAGGGTTTCATAGTGAACATCCTTCCCCCCAGGAGGCTGAGCCACAGCAGGTCGCCGCCAAAGCAGCGGGCTGATGGCAGAGAGACGCATTCAGGCGCATCAGTGGAAAGTTTGGTGAAAATAAAAGGAGAAATCCTAACGTACGAGATCAAGGCAGCAGAAATAATTCAACAGATGCCCAGGGATCTGAAGGAGCCGGCGGGCCACGGTGATGCATTTTACAGGAAGGTTTGGTGGAAGGAAGAACTGTGGTCAAAATGCACCGCTGGGGCTGGGTTTTATGGGACCTTAGTTGAGCTCGGTGGGTTTAAACGAACACAACAGAGGATGATGCAAAAATAACAGATATTTGGGTTTGATTTTCCCAAAATTTTTTTGCAAAAGATCTTGTTGGAGAGCAACGAGGGCCTTGCTGCGGCATCTTCATGACTGACTGGTGGGTAGTTCTTGTATAACACTCTGGTCTCGTGTGTTATGCCTATTTAGATACAACTGAATGTTTCAGGGCGAACAAAAATGTAATTTCAGAAAAGCTAACCTGACTTATTGGAGGTAAACTTTTTAGAAAGCCTCTTATTAATATTAATTACAGAAGCAGTTGTTCTTGAAAGTCTCCCCCGCTGAACAGGAAACGACCAGGCAGCTACTGAAATGGTTTTTCTCCAGCAGAAACCGAATAAATAACAGTAGATGATGCGTTTCCTTGTGCTGCATCAAAACTAATCATTAAAGGTTCATTTACTTCAAGAATGCAATCCAACAAGTGAAACTCAGCGATTGATTTCTGTTCGTTTTCATTATTATCATAAAACCCCAGAATTCAGTTTATTAGAAAATTCCATAAAAATCTATAACAGATAGAAATATTAGGTTGCGACCATTTTATGGCCTAAAGATTAATTTGCTGCTGGTTATCCAATAGTCTTCCATATCTAAGCATTTTGATGGAAAGTTTGGTGGAAGGAAAAAGTCCAGAACTAAAATGATTTATTTTCTTTGCCTCCTAAAACCATGTTAGCTCAGGGTGTAGTGCTAGTTAGCCCAAACAGTTATTCAACTTTACTCTTGAGGGAAAAAAAACTGCTTTTTATGTATTTAATACATTTTTTCATCTCAAAAGAGCGAAAAAGCTTCAATAATTCATCTCTTAGGAAGCCAGTTTTGATATTTCTCGCAGTTTTAGTACGAAATGTATAATTGAAATACAATTAAGGTTAAAAAAAGCCTTTTAAAATAATGTTTTCCCATAAAATTCCCAACGAGCGCAATTGGTTGCCAGGTTTGTCAAAGTTTTCAGGGCTTGGCTTCAGCCACCAACCCGACGACGGCGTCCCGAGGCAACGGGAGGAAACGAGATTTTCAGCGCAGCGGCCTCGGTTTCTTGTGATTTCTGACCTATTTTGCACAGAGTATCTCATAACCAGAGAGTTTATGGCTGCTTAATGCTAGGTGACACAGCAGTGTCCTGCAGTCCTCGCTTTCTTCAGCCTTGGCATCTCCGGTAAAAGATCTCTCCGAAGGAACGGCGCTCGTTTCTGGCATCCAGCCGCCGGAGGGAAGGAGAGATTGTCAGGGCGCATTTCTTCCCCCGTTCTCCAGCCGTTCCTCAGGAGGGCTGTTTGTGTGTTGTTTAACCCCCCCCCCCCCTTCTGTTGGCATAGTTAGGTAAACTGAGGGGAAGAAGAAAGAGAAGTGGCAGTGCCTCCCCCCTTCGCTCCTCGGAGAGCAATTCCACCTTAAGCTCTTCTTTGGAAATTACAGGAATGTTTCTCGTGTATTGCTCTTGTCACCTTGCCTCCAACATGGCTGCAAACAAGCTGCAGTGAGAGTCAGCGATGCGTTCGCTCCAGAGCAGCGGAGGAGCGAGGAAGGCAGGGAGCAGCAGCAGCAGGAGGAAGAGGAGGAGGAGGAGGAGGATGCCTGGCAGGCGGGTGTTTGGTGTCGTCCTCTGATAGCGAGTTTTGTTTCGCCAGAGGAGGTTTGTGCAGAAGGATGCAGAGTCCAGTAATCTCACTGACCTCCCTGCCCAGAGGAAGAGGAAGAGAGAAGAGGAAGAGCTCTGCCTCGCTTTGAAGGAGCTCGGACACGCGGGGTTGTCCGTGTTTGCGCCTCCGGACTGTTTGGTCAGTCGGGATTGTGAAACCCACCTAAATCAGCCCGTCCGTCTAACTTTACCCCACACAACGCTTTTCTATGGATGATTGTAGGAGTTCGGCCATATTGGAGGGGTCTCCAGCCTACCAGTTCAAGATCATCCAACGTGTTTGAAGCTTATAATTACCTTAAAACCTTCTGGTTTTCCTTTTATTCTGGTAAAGTGAGACGGGCCTTTGAGTTCCTTTTGGGTCAGCAGCGGCTTTGGCCTTTTTTCTGATTGTTGAATCACAAACTCCTGGAGAGCTTTAAATGTTGTTCTTCAGTGGTGGTTCTAGACCAAATTTAGCCGGGGGGCCAGGGTGGGTCAGTGTTTTTTCACAGGGGCAGAAAACAAAAGACTGGGGGGAAAAAACTAAACAGGTCAACATTTCGTCGTTTAATATATTAAGTAAGCCTAAAGAGCCAATTGTGGCTCTGGAACTGCAGGTTGCAGACCCCTGATATCTTCTCAATATGGCGGGAGCTTAACGTGAAACAGCCTAATATTTTAATTATTGTTATTTTTGTATATTTATTTTTTAATTATTTTGTTATTTTATTATTGGGTAAAACCATAAATGTAAAAAATACAACTGATCCAAATGACCAGTCAGTCACGGTATCTTTGTCAGCATTTATCATCCTAAGAAATTTAATATCATGTTTTTAGTACAGGGGCCATAACAGGGGCCAGGAACAGGTCTACAGGGGCACTGGCCCCTGTTGGCCCCTGTCTAGAACCGCTCCTGTTCTTGGTTCTCCTGTGACCTCCTGAATGGGTCGTTGATCCGCTCCTGGAGAAGTTCTGGGCTTTGACTTTTACCCGGTTTTGAATTTCTTCTTATCGGGAGAATGATGCGTTTCTTTTTGATGTCTCACAGCCTACTTCATGTTGTTAGATGGGTTCTGATATTTCTTGACAATCTTGGCTTGAGTAAAAAATGTGGTCAAAAACAGTTCAATGGGGACTAAAGTGACTTTTTTTTTTTACACAGTTTTGTTTAGCTTTTACCTTGAATGAATATAGTCCTC
Organism: Fundulus heteroclitus; assembly: GCF_011125445.2. Lineage (NCBI taxonomy): Eukaryota > Metazoa > Chordata > Actinopteri > Cyprinodontiformes > Fundulidae > Fundulus > Fundulus heteroclitus. The sequence goes on from NC_046384.1 coordinate 7,475,998, forward strand.
ATTTGAAAACAGCTTTTTGATTTAAAAATGAGTTTGCATACATACAGAAAATACGGGAAGTGAATATTTGGTCAGTTTTTGAAGTTGATGTGAGGAACAAAATGAAATACCACTACAAGGCCTTTGTTTGCCAATTGTATAAAGCTTGGTACTCATCATTACTCCAGACTTTTTGAATTGAGAAAGCTTCCTGGAGAGGAAGCGAAACGTCTTCAACTACGGAAAACTAGTCCAGTTGCTTTGTTTTTTACCCTTTTTTTGGAATGACCAAGACCTGGATGACTGAGAATCTTCACCAAAATACGTTAATCGTCTTCTTTTCTCTAATTCACTGTCCTTTAAACGTGCCTCCAGAAACATAAGAGAGACACGAAAGTTGAAATACCAGTCGGGACCAGAAAAGTTTTGGTCCCAATCTAAGATTCCTTGGGTTCTGAGAAAAGAAACGCTTTTACAAGTATAACAGCAACGCAGCTCGCCTCGTGACAGAACGGAGGAAAGTTCATGGAGGAACACTTCTGCAGAGCAAAGCGGTGCAGTTGTTCCTCCGGCATCGTCGTCTCATTACAAAGATGCCAAAGTGAGGCGCACGTTCCAGAAGGGGTTAGGTGGTCCGCCGCATCAAAGCAGCAGAGTCCCCCCGCTCTTTCTGCACCGGCAGATAAGGACCGGGGGGTCGACCCGCCCACGCGGCCCCCTCCGCGACGGAGAGCCGACGTCCAGGAAGCCGGAGTTTCCCCCCAATCAAAAGTTCCATTAACTGGGAGCACCGGGAGCTAATTGAGAGCAGGTTGGGGTTGACACGAATCACCGTGGGATAATGGGAGGGAGAGGATTCAGCCACAAACACGGCTGAGGCAGGAAAAGACAAAAAAAGCACAGCGACCTTTCATCGGCATTGAGGGTGAGGGGATAAAAAATAAAATAAAAATAAAATAAAAAAATCCACAAATCTGCATTGCTGTTTTGAAGATCCCCGACTTCACACGCGCGTGTTCATTATGTTTCTGCACCGCGTCCTGACGGCCGTGTCTCTCTTATCTCCGCGAGGGGCTGAAAGATATCCTAATCTGTCACCCCGACCGCCTTCAGCGGTGGTACGGCGGCGACTGGGCCCACTTTTGTTCCCCGTAATCCCCCCCAACCCAGCAAAGGGGAGGTCAGGTTTGTCAAAAACGTGGCCAAGCGAACACAGGGCGCCCCCCCTCCTCCTCCTCCTCCTTCTTTGGCTTAATTCGGAATTAAAAATGCATTCATTTCTGAACTTTAGATCTCAGGGGAAAGAGCCGTAAACAAGTATGAAATGAAGTGTCCTTTGAAACGCGGCGGCGGGGACGTGGGTCGAATCGAGACGAGGGCATTATTCAGGCATCAGAGGGGCGGCCGGCTGACCCGAGTGGCCTCTCAAGCTGGATCACTCACAATTTGGTCGGCGACAAAAAGCCAAAGCTGCGTCGGTCCATCCCTGACTGATCCGATGTGATTCTGTTCAGAGACAACGAGCTAAAATCTGATCCACCTTACCTGTGGCTGCAGCCCCGAAAAGTCCAAAGAAGCTCTGTTTGGATCATTTTGTCCAACCGATATGGAAGATTGTATCTTGAGATGTCGTAACAACAAAAGTTGAGATATTTGGAGATAAAAATAACTTCTAAACAGACTAATAGACTGTATTTGGCAGCTGGGGAACATTTTGTGCACAGTGTCGATGTATTCATCTAGAAAGTGGCCAATGATAAGGACTTTTTAACCCTTTAAGAAAATAAAACTGCTCTTTAAATCCTTAAATAATTGAAACTAACCACATTTTTTGTTCCATTTCACAAGCTACAAACAGGCCTGATCACTTCTGGACCGTTAAAATCCAGAAATCCCTTAAACAGAACCCGTCTGACATCACGAAGTAGGCTAAACGACTTTAAAGAGCTACCCAAAACCTTTTAACCCTTTAAGAAAATAAAACTGTCTATTAAATCCTTAAATAATTGAAACTAACCATATTTTTAGTTCCATTTCACAAGCCACAAACAGGCCTGATCCCTTCTGAACCGTTAAAATCCAGAAATCCCTTAAACAGAACCCGTCTGACTTCACGAAGTAGGCTAAACGACTTTAAAGAGCTACCCAAAACCTTTTAACCCTTTAAGAAAATAAAACTGCTCAGTAAATCCTTAAATAATTGAAACTAGTCACATTTTTAGTTCCATTTTACAAGCCATAAACAGGCCTGATCACTTCTGAACCGTTAAAATCCCTTAAACAGAACCCGTCTGACTTCACGAAGTAGGCTAAACGACTTTAAAGAGCAACCAATCATGCCTCAAACCCAAAACAGACGACAAAAGGGTGACATAGTCGTTTTCTAAGGCTAAATCTGGTCCAAAAAACTGCAGAAAAGTACCAGCTGTTAAACACGGTGGTGGCCGCATGATGGGCTGGTGCTGATTCACTGCTTCTGGACCTAGAAGACTTGCTATCATGAACTGAGCCATAAATTTTGCTCTCTACCAGAGAATGTACTGCAACGTGTGTGGCCTTTGTCCTCCTGATAATACACCCAGCTACAAGAAAGAAATGGGTTTCAGGTGTGGACTCTGCGTCTAAACTTTGCAGATCTCATTCCAGTAGAGCACATTAGAGTATCCATGGATCTTTGGAGCAACCATCTGAAAAATTAAAAGACTTAAAGGATCTAACTTGATCCCACCTTATGAGGTCTCGTTGAGGCGGTCCCTTGGTGGGACACGACTGTTTTAGTAGCAAACAATTAAGGAGACTCACCTCCTTCGATTGGAGGTCGCCTTCCACTTTGTTTGGTTCAGACTCAGAAAAGCCTTGGCTTTTAATGGCAACAGGAATGGATCATCTGCAAAGACCACAGATGAGACCCGGGGATGTCCTAACCAGAGGCCGTCCTCTCCAGCAATACCCCGAGAGAGCCGGTCAATGAGAAGCAGCAACAGCAGCAGCTGCTGCTCTGATGCATCACAAAACAATTCTGGATTTACTGACAGTGTGGCTAAACTTAGCCAGGATGATCAGTCCGTCTGTCTGTCTGCCTGTCCATCCATCCATCCACCCCTCCATCCATACATCCCTCCACCCATCCATCCATCCATCTGTCCCTTCATCCATCCATCCATTCATCCATCCATCCATCTGTTACTCCATCCATCCATCCATCCATCCATCCATCCGTCCATCCATCTATCTGTTGCTCCATCCATCCATCCATCCATCCATCCATCCATCCATCCACCTGTCCATCCATCTATCTGTTGCTCCATCCATCCATCCATCCATCCATCCATCCATCCATCCATCCATCCATCCATCCCTCCGTCCATTCATCCATCAATCCATCCATCCATCTGTTACTCCATCCATCCATCCATCCATCCATTACTCCATCCATCCATCCATCCATCTATCCATCCTCTGTTGCTCCATCATCTGTTCCTGCATCCGTCCATCCATCCATTCATCTGTTGCTCCATCCATCCATCTGTCCATCCATCCATCCATCCTTCCATCCATCTGTTCCTGCATCTGTCCATCCATCCATCCATCTGTTGCTCCATCCATCTGTCCATCCATCCATCCACCCACCCACCCATCCCTACATCCGTCTGTCCCTCCACCCATCCATCCATCCATCCATCCCTCTATGCATCCGTCTGTCCCTCCTTCCTTCCTTCCTTCCTTCCTTCCTTGCATCCGTCTGTCCTTCCTTCCTTTCTTCCTTCCATCCATCCATCCATGCATCCATCCATCTATCCTTCCTTCCTTCCTTCCTTCCTTCCTTCCATCCATCCATTCATCCCTCTGTGTCCGTAGCCTAACAAATCACATATCCACCATAGATTAACTGAATCTTACCTTCCTTTATACATTTCAAACAGGTCCTGCTCAGGTCCTCCTGTCTAGCCAATCTTCCAGCTCTAATGGCTGAATCCCTTCACCAGCATCATTCAGAGTCATTCATCTCAGCAGACGCCAGACGAACCATTCATCATATCTGGTTGTGTTGAAGCAGGGATCCAACATGAGGGAGGATAGCCAACGTTTAATCAATCAGAGGCTTACAAACGTCTGGGCTTCCGGAGGTGGAGAACTTTTTACCATAATAAACTTAACCTGGTTGCATTGTTTTATAACCAGGATCCAATTAGAAAGTATGCGGCTGAATTTGACTCTTTCTGTATGATTGGATTGATTTCATTGTATATATTGCTGTAGATAAATCTGATCAGTTTTTTTCTAGTACCTGAACATATTTGTTGTTAATTGGCGCTACATAAATAAACTAAATGACTAAATACTCTAAACATTGATCAGGAAGGTAGCCCTGGAAGTCCAAGTGTTTAGTAAGTAAGTCTGAGTTTTAAAAACTTCCTAACCTTAAAGGATGGAGCCACAGAGTAGCCATCTATCGGTGGCGAGGACAGCTTGACCAGCGGAGCGACCCCCCCGGATGACGGATGGCACGCGGCCGGAAACCACCACCTTTATCAGGCAGCATTAACCCCCCCCCCCCACCCAACAACAACACCACAACACCACCAACACCACCGCCGGCCAGGCAGCAGCAGTAGGCCCAGATGAGCCAGATTTTTATCAAACTGTATTGGATTCAGTAATTTCCTTTTCCAAGACGAATGGATGGAGATAGTGAGGAGCGGAAGGGGGGGTGGGGGTGGGGGGGGGGTGGGGGGGGGTGGTGTTGTCTGCAACTCTCTGCTGATTATTACTTATGATCCCTTTGGTGTTTCAGGGTTGTTCTGATCCGTGCTGGTTATTACTCTCAGTCCGCCGCTCGGCATGCTCACCTCTCGCTCTGTGGGTAACACGCTGCTCATCAAAAGAGCCTCGGCTCAGGTCTCAAACAGCATGAGGCATGTCAATCTGCTGCTTTGTCTAAAGAGTCAGGCTTAATTCGGTGCAAAGTTTCTCCTCTAAGAAGCTAAACTTTGTAGTAATCTCTGAAGGTTCTCCTAAACGACAGCTCTCCAGACTTTCCAAGGGTCTTTCAGGTTTTCCTCAGACTTTGGGTGATTTTTACAGTTCATTATTTAAAATAAAGATCATCAACGTGAATTCCAAGATCTCCTGCGTTGCATCAACATGCAGTGATTATTTCGTCACGATTCCTGCAGCCAACTGGGAAGAATGAAAGACCTGGTGTATCTCCACCATCACACTGCAAAAAGGGAGCTAAAAGTAAGTGAAATTTTCTTGAAATCATTGTAATTTTCCTTGATTAAAATAGGAAAAATTCATCTCCACCATCTTACTTCAAGTGCAGGATAACTAATTATGTTATTTTAGAGATGAATTGTTACCATTTTAAGTGCAAAAATCTTATTCCATTGGCAAATAGTCTTATTTACCTGCTCAAATCAAGGTAAAACACACTAATTTCAAGAAAATTTCTACTTATTTTTAGTTCCCTTTTTGCAGTGCATCCCACACTCTGCTGCACTGCAAAAACGGATTTAAAAATAAGTAAAATGTGCTTAAAATTAGTGATTTTGTCCTAGATATGAGCAGGTAAATAAGATTGTTTGCCACTGTAATGAGTATTTTGACCCCTAAAATAGGATAATTAGATATACTGCACTTGAAATAAGATCATGGAGATGAATTGTTCCTATTTTAAGAGCAAAAATCGTATTCTATTGGCAGATCATTTTATTTACCTGCTCAAATCAAGGAAAAATACACTAATTTTAAGAACATTTTACTTATTTTTAGTTCAGTTTTTGCAGTATGGCGCTCCGACTTTAACCACGGAAAGCATCAGATCCAGATAACATCAAATCTTGAACCGGCAGATATCCTGACATCTCCAACATCTCCTTCAGGGGACCCGGCATCTTCACATGCTTTGAAACCTCCACGGTCACATCGGTAGCAACAAATCTATTGTGCCCTGCTTGAACGACTCCTTCCCTGCTACACGGATCCCCATAATCAGCAGCTTTACATCAACTCCGGCCTCCTCGCGTCACTCTATCTGTACCGGCTTGTCTATAACCCAAAGGGCTCGACAAAGGTAAGACCAAGGAACCCAGCAGACATTGTGGAGACGTTAAAAGCAGGTTTTCGGGTCTAAAACTTTGCGATGAGACCAAATTTCCCACCAAACACACAATTATGGATGGACGACATGGACTTAAAGGGACAGTGTGTGACTAATTTGGCTTTTAATTGGCAAAAAAAAAATCAAGTATTTCTTTTATAAGTACATATTGTGGCAAAGTCTAATAACAATCGCATCAAAAATGAAAGCGTTCCCATCGCTTTAATGAGTAGTTTATAAATAAAGACGTGGCAGTGCACCCAATGAAAGACGCCATGTTGTGTGACCATTTCTGATTACAGCAGCCAAAAGGGGACAAACTTGTTAGCTTTATGTGTTTTACCTGAATATGAAGACGTGCTGCTAGTGGTGGAGGAGTATAAAACAAGCAAAGACGACCATAGATCATTCTAGCTGCCTTTTTCTGTTAAAATGGAGGACTATATATACTTAATGCCCAGTGAGAGGGAAGACAAAGTAACCAAAAAAAGATAAAGTAGTAATAACCAGGAGAAAACGAGAGTCTATATCCGCCTAGCGACTATTACCAGGTGGAGTGGAGATAATTCATGAGGGAGCGGGGATACGAAACGGATGCAGAGTTTGCAGGTTTTCTGCTCGACAGGTAGGTTAATTCAATATAACAGTGAAGTTTATTTTGCCATCATGTTAGAAACAGCGCAGTGTGGTCCGGCACTTACTCTGTCCTCCCGGCAGAGACGGCTAGCTTGTTCGTCTCGTCTCCCTCTCAGGAAGTATGTGTGTACGCGGAGGGGCGGAGTGATATCTGAGCCTGTTCACAGCAACTTCACGTTCACAAACAAGCCCAAAAACAAACGAGACTCACAGAATTTACAAGCCCAAAGTCACTTATAATGAGCAGACTTGGCAACAGTTGAATAAAATTTACACGATAGCCGTAGCTGTTACCAATTAGCAGTAGCTTGGTACTAAATACATGAAGGACATGTTGATATTGTCACATTTATGACGAAATCATAAACCTGTAGTAGTTATCACGCGCTTAACTGCGAGGTTGCTTGTACTTCATTTAGTGCACTACTAGATGGGTGTAGATCTTACACACTGGGGCTTTAAAACTTTAGTAAAGGAATGATAAACACTTTAACATCGACTACATCGACTACAGCTGCAACTGAACTGCTAATTTTACACATTAATTGCATTAAGTCCAATTTTCACATATCACTTAGGTAGATATTACCAGTTTGGGGGGTTGTGTAACCATTAACTAGAGTGTATCGGCATCCCGATAAATCAGAATCTGCATCGTGATAACATGTTTTCAACGGTGACAATACCGAAGTGCGATAGTTGCCCATCCCTCCACCTACGCGGTGAAACGTGTCACCGGCAGAATCATGCTTCCTCAGCTGATCAGAGCTGATGAGAAGCTCAGGTTCAGAGAAACGTCTTTCTCAGACAAAACATCATGTCGGCTCTGCTACAATTCCTTTTTAGTGCCGAGTTAATTTTAAAGACAGAGTATCAATGTCACTTAAATGTATTATTCTGTCTTGGTTCCTGTTTACGATTAGGTTAAGTTAGCCTTTTCCTGCCTTTTGGTTTATTTGTGTTTTAGGTTCTGGAGTTCTGTTTAGCCTGTTGATTATTTTCGTTATCTGTTTTCTGTATTCTTTCTGATTTTAGTTCTGCGATTTGTTTTCATTATTATCCTTGAATTTAGTTTTATTCCCCAGTCCCTGCCAGTTCCGCAATTGCTTCCACCTTTTGTTAATTAGTTTTCACTCCGCATACCTGTTTGTCCGTTTATTTAGGCCTCACCCCCTCCTCAGCTAGTGGTCGGTTCGTTTCTCATGCTTTCTCGCTCTCCATCCCTTCGAATCCCTCAATGCATTCCCTGTTTTCGGTTCCGTCTATGGTAAGAGCTCCTAGCACCTTGATTCTGTCCGCCTGTCCCCTTTCAAGAGATGCCTGGATGTCTGCTTTACCTACCGTTTGGATTATGTCCTGTTTGCCTGTTCTGTGTTCCACTCCTCATCAACCCTTCAATAAACCAGTTTCCAGCTGAGCAAAGTTTTGGTTGAATTCTGGGTTCACCTCCAAGCCAGATCATTACACTAAAGATCACAACCCCCAGTATCTCCGCTGCACAGATCTAGAGCAAATATTGGACACCATTTTTGTTGGATTTTAAGCATGTGTTGGCCCAACATTACGTAGGTCAAGCAACACATTCCTATAAACGCTTACTTGTGCAGTGATTCAGCGCTCTTTAAGTCCTAATGACCACATAAAGTACATCTACACTACGGCCCAGGCTCTAATAAACTCCAACCTTTGCTTTAACCTCATGATCCAGAGTACAGCGTCGCAGCCGTGACGCTCTTTGCACTGCGAGTGATAAAAGTCAGTCGTTTTAAAGACATGAACGCGGGGTGGAGGTAAACAGTGGGCTGTTTTGATGAATGGGGTCTTTTTCATGCCGCCACGGTGACGTGCCATTAGGCTGCGTGGATTGAAGCGTTCATTGAGCAGCATATGTTGTGTTTCTTCCACCTCTCTCCTTCCTCCCCCTTGCGTGTCTGAGGAACGTGTGCGTGCAAATCCCACGGCCGCCAAAAACACGCGCAGGCGTCGACGAATGCCGTGTCAGGTAATTTCACACTCTCACACGCGCGCATTCATGTCGGCAACCCACCCCCCCCGAAGCTAACTCATTACCTGTCTGGGTCGACAAAGGATGCACCTTCTGGAGGCGCTGGCATTAAACAGGTGGAGGTGCGGGGGGGCGACGGGGGGGGGAGTTTGTTCTGCTAAACGCGGCGGCGAAAAGCAGCGCAGAGCACAGACTGAAACGGTTCGACCCTTCCCTGAGGGGGGGGGGGTTCTCGGGGGTGAGAAGATCCACAGTGACAGACCTGAGTATCGTCACATGGAGGCTAACCTGCAGAGGCAGCTGCACTTCACCTTGTAGCGACGGCAGCTGAACGGCAAAGCCGACGGGTGGGGGGGGGGAGCAGAAGGGGGTCGAGGTTCACCTTCTGCAGGCTGAGGGACAGAAACGAGGGCCACAGCCCCGCCAGCTGCCTTTATCTCTCTGCCCCCCCACACAACCCCCTCTGACACCACTGGCACCCCTACAACCTCGCCGCCACGCGGGAGCTGTCACAGGGGGAGGGAGGACAGGACCTGCCAGGATGCATCTGCCTGACAGGCGACTGGGAAGGTGCACTGCAAGCGCACGTCACAATCGATAACTCCTGCTAAGAGGGATGGAGCGGGGGGTCCACACCTCCTCTCCGCTTTTATTTTTATAGAAAACGAGGGAGCTGGAGGGAGGAAGGGGGGCGGGGGGAGGAGGAGGAGGCCCGGGCGCTGACTTGTCACCTAACAACACATGCTGGCTCCGGGTGTTTGCGTGTTTGTTTTGAGAAAATACATATGCGGCGTGTGCAGGAGTGCATGCATGCATGAAGAGCGGGTTTTTGTAGAGGTGCGATGCGCGATGAGATAAACTGCAGGTCAGCGTTTGAAGAGAGGGAGGAGGACCGATGAGACAACGAGAGGACGGCTGGAGGAGGCAGCTGAGCGGAAGGATGGAGTTTGATTTTGGATAAAAAGAGAAGGAGGCAACAAGGAGGGCTGCGAGGTAGAACTATGTCGGCCCTGAGGCGTGAAACAAATCAATCGATGGACAAAGAAACAGGAGGAAACAGAGAGACACGACACTACAGGAAAGCAGATCCAATAAAAAAAGCACAAGCCAGCGAATGGTTCAGAAATGTGAAAATGGAAAAAGAAACACAAAGAAAGTTAAACTTTTTTTTTTCTGTAAACAAAAACAATCTAGAAAATGTTAAAGCATTAAAATTGTGAGAAAACAGTTTCTTTGAAATTACAAAAAGTGCCACTACTGTGGTATCACCTGTTGATAAGGCCAAGTTTCTATATATGTGTTAATAACGTGAACGGCAACGGCCTGAACACACGACCTTCAGAGGTGCCACATGCAGTTGGAGGGGCTTTATTTTTTTCAATGTGACTGTTGCATTTTTCATAATGAAAAAATAAGATTTAAAAAGGTTTAGAGACTAGAAAAAATGTTATGAAGGAAACTTCAGCAAAAGTAAAGAAAGAATTTAAAAAGAAAAGGGGACATCCTGCTCCCCAGTTTTTCCTGTTCACAATTAAAATCTTACAATTTTGGTTTATATAAAGAGGAGCTGCACTGCTGTGGTCTGAATTCCTCGTTAATTTACCTCCACGTTTCCCCTTTGTACCCGTTCTGAGTTGTGTCTGATAAGAACTCGTTTTGGTGCCATCTCTTTTATAATCCAAAGGAGGAACTTCACACTCCGGGCCCTACTAGGTCCCAGGGCGTTCCACTGCACCCCATTCAGCCGTTTTTATAGCATGCTGGAGGATGGTGTACTAAACAATAACACGTTTTGACTTATCCACCTGTAGCTTCAGCATCCGTTAGCATGGACTCCAAAATTGCTCTGAGAAATATGGCAGACTGGCAATATTGGTAAGCCAGGCCAGACCCGGCTGCAGAAACAAATCACAGGGGGGGCATTCCATTTTTTTAGGGGGGCACACTTTAAAAAGTTTTTTATTATATATATATATATATATATATATATATATATATATATATATATATATATATATATATATATATGAATGAATGACTCAGGCTGCACAATGGCTCTGTGACTACTGTAACGAACAAACAAATAGCAATAGTGTAGTCAGTTTTGTCAAATTAGGCAGGCTTCCAACCAATTAGGCTTTTGAACACAAAAGCCTAATTTTTATTCCAGTTAGCTGGAACAAAAATAGTTTATGGGCAGGTTGTAAAAAAAAATTGGGAAGCTTTTTACAACATTTGTTGGGATTTTAGAAAGAATTACTAACAAAATATATCAAAATAGTTGTCAACGTTGGACAGGAAACCAAAACATTTTAATAAAATGCCATCTCCTTCAACTCATACTGGTCAATTTATTTTTTAAATAAGTCGAATCTGTCGATGTGACATCATCAATGAATAGTAGTTATAATGAATAATATTGATTGTTATGATAAAACAAGAAAAGAATAATGGTTAATCAAGTGTTTGGTCAATGTAAACGCCCAGGAGGGGTTGAGTTCTACTTATCAACTTAAAAATATTTCATGACTGTGTAAGAGAAATGTTTGATTGGCCTATACTGAGATAAATTAAGTTTATATTAAGGTAGATTTACAACTCATGTTGGGAAGCTATTTATAAATATTTTTTTTCCGGTTGATATATCATGATTGTTAAAGAGATCGTGTGTGTTATTTGGTTGTCTGATTGCATATTTTGTTCGGAGGCCGTATGCACAGTTTTTTTTCTTTACTTCAGTGCAGTTGTGTGCTAATGGGATATTATTATGTTTAATAGTTCTTATGTGTTTAATAGTTCTGTGCTTTAAACGTGAGAGTTTGAGATTTGGGCGTTTTTTTTTTCTTTTAAGTTGGGCAGGTTTTATGTTGGGTTACTGGAAACTATCAGTGAGATAAGTTAACCTGTAGTGCTGTGTCTTGACTCAAAGTCCAGCATAAGCTACACGCTTATTAGCATGAGATCAGGCTGAACACTGACTGAAGTAAAAATTCACACTAGAAGAGGTTCTGTAATTACAGCAGGTATGGAGCGCAAGGAGCAGAACAAAGCAGAGTTCCCTTCTGTCTGCAAGTAACCCAAGTTTCTCCAGTTTGGCAGTAGATCTGCTCCTGGTGCTGCTAGCTGTCCTAGCTAACCCTCCTAGCGTCAATGTTTACTCCACTTTAGACTTCAGTGCTGACATTTCAAACAGTAATTAATCACGCTGCTTCCAGCTCGCTCTTGTCTGCTTCGTTGTCACTTTTTGTAATTGTTTGGTAATCAGACCAAATTTCCATCCCGCTCTGCCGACACCGACGGTGACCACAGCCGAACACCGCGTCGGCGACTGAAGGCTATGACTCGGTGTCCCGCCCCACTCCATCTGTGATTGGCTAGCATGTTGCCTTCAGTCGTTGATTTGATTGGTTAAATTGTATGATTGACACATCAAAGATAGTACTAATAGAACGATGGCCACTCCGAGGTATATATATAAAAACAAAAGACTTTCAGTCCAGGGCGGGCACAGCTGGCTCACAGGGCGGGCACGGCCCCCCAATGCCCGCCCATGCCGCCGGGTCTGAGCCAGGCGCCCATGACCTTGTTTAGCAGCGCTGCTTCTAATTGTTAAAAAACAAACAGAGAAAACTGAACGGCTTGAATAATATGACCCAAAAACAATATAACGATATCTACACAGTACATGGAGAACCTATATTTAGATTTCCTGCACTCCTAGACGCTCCAAGCACACAACAAAAAGTATTTAAGGGCTAAAAAAGTGGATTTTACATATGTCCCCTTGAAGGAAATGCAATAACAATGCTGCTGAAAAAGGAAAAAAAATCATGTTTCACAATTTTAGAAAAGCATTTTACATTTCAGAAAAGTAAAAGAAACTCCAACACATCTCCAGATATTTCATAAAACCAAACATGTAACTGAGGGTTGATTTAAACATAAATTATTAGCTGATAATAGCAGCTATGAATATAACTCTTTTTTAACCCTAACCATTTATACTCCTGTGGTTGAGTTAAACCTATTTAGTTCTGTAGACTTTTTATTGCATACATATTTTTTTTAAACACTTGCATACCGTACTTTCTTTTATAATGTACTGTCTTTGTGAAGTATATTATTACCTTGATATTTACAACTATATCCACATTTTTTTTATTTTTGGCACACATCTGCCTCCATACTTAATGCCTAGCTCTTTATTGCGTTATCTTTTTTAAATTAATGTTTATAACTTCTTGTCCATATTTCAATACAACTTAGAGAAATTTTGGAGGCATCATTGGGGTTCCATACTTTACTAAATATCAATTTAAAAAGCCACGTTCATGTGTAAAATCTTATATTTAGATCAAACGCTGCCCCTGGAACTGGAACCTGGGGGATCTCAGGTTATGAATGGGAGTTTGTGTCACAGAGGACGAGGAAGGTGATCAATTGCCCCGGCACTTACAGTCAACAGCCCGAGCCACGGCTAACACGCTGGAAGATCTGTTACGATTTCTTCCCAGAAAGAGCGCGGGGGGGTTTGAGGCTCGGGGTCCAGAGGAGCGAAGCGGACGCTGAGACAAGGAGTTCCTGGCACATACGTGTGGCCGTAAACAGATATAACAAGTAGCCTTCATCGTAAGATGAGAGAATGTCAATGGGGCCTGACACCGAGACACCCGACCGCCGATCAATCGATAGCTGACATTACACCTCCACATGCCGGGCCTCTTCAGGCAGGAGTATTAAAGTTTTGCATTACAAATTAGCTCCTCTGCTAATACTCCAGGGTTTTTTTTTTCCCCCTCCCCACCAAATTTAATGTATCTTTACCAGGCCTGCAAGGCTAATTATCCATCCACATTTCAAACCTTGATGAATCCCTTCAGTGGGGTCTTACTGACGTCTGTGAGAGAGGCCGATTCCGCTGCCGTCTGCATCAAAAGACGACACTTTCTGCCGCGTAGGCACAATTATCTGAGGAGGAGATGGTCGTCATGGCCTTTGGGCGCGTCATGTCGCGTTTAGGTCCAGCTTCGTTTTGTTTTTATAAGTACTGACAGATTAATATAACCGAGCAAAGTAACCGGCTTTGATACCTCACTGATCCGGCCAGTCAGAACACCTCTGCAGATTGGATGCATAAATATATATATCCATCTATAGTAGGACGGAGCCGTGACTCTGCTGACCTCCGTCCTGCGGTTAGCTTCCCTTAAGGAAGAGCATGGTCGTTTTTTTGTTTTTTTTTAAACTCATCCATGCAACAAAAGGTGAGGGAAGTCTCCACTCATCTTGTCCTACTGGCTTCATAAATGAGAAGTTTGAACATTTTGGAAGCAATCTCGATTAAGCCAAATCAGCAACTGCCTCACTGCAAAAAGGTAACTAAAAGTAGGAACATTTTTCTTGAAATGAGTGCATTTTTTCTTGATTTGAGCAGGAAAATAAGATTTTTGCACTTAAAGTAGGAACAATTCATCTCAATCATTTTTTCAATCTAATTATCTTATTTTAGGGCTAGAACTTCTAATCCCATTGGCAAATAGTCTTATTTACGTGCCCAAATCAATGAAAAATAGACTAATTTCAAGAAGGTTTTACTTACTTTTAGTTCCCTTTTTGCAGTGCTGAAAACGATTTCAGTCAGCACACCAGCTTCACTGCAAAAATGGATCTAAAAATAAGCGAAATGTTCTTAAAATTTGTGTTTTTGACCTTGATTTGAGCATCTGCCAATAGAATAAGTACTTTGACCCCTAAAATAATATAATTAGACATCCTGCACTTGAAATAAGACAATGGAGATCAGTTGTTCCTATTTCAAGTGCAAAAGTCTCATTCCATTGGCAGATAATCGTATTCACCTGCTCAAATCAAGGACAAATACACTCATTTTAAGAAACTTTTACTTATTTTTAGTTCAGTTTTTGCAGTGTTGGAGGTCACTGCAAAAGGGAACTAAAAATAAGTAAAATTCTCTTGAAATGAGTGTATTTTTCCTTGATTTGAGAAGCTAAATAAGACTATTTGCCAATGGAATGATTATTTCTTACCCCTAAAATAAGATATTTAGATATCTTATTTTATTTCGAGATACACTCGAAATAAAATGGAGATAAATTGTTCTTATTTTAAGTACAAAATTATATTCCACTGGCAAATAATCTTATTTACCTGCTCAAATCGAGGAAAAATACACTAATTTCAAGAAAAATGTACTTACTTTTAGTTCTCTTTTTGCAGTGTAACAGATTAACATAAAGAAAAACCTGGGGAGTAATCTGAAACCACAGCAGCACAACTTTTCAAGAGTTTAACAAGAAATAATGACATTTTAGAAACGTATTCAAAAACTTACATAAACCAGGGAGGAAATTGATGTTGAGAATTCAAATGCAAGGTTATGATCCGACATTTCAGGATGCCAAAAACTATATAAAAAGATATTGTACAGATGATTTAGCTCACATGTTGGGTTTCATAACCACATTTTGGTCATGTCCAAAATTAGCCCTTTTTTGTTGCTCTGTGAAAGATGTTTCATCAGGATGTTGCTGTAGAGTGAAATGTAGTTTATTCTGATGGGTTTGAGGAGGCAGGTGTGAAAATATCTGCTGCAGGTAATATTATTATTATTATTATTATTATTATTATTGTATCACAGTCATGTGAAACGTGGGAGATTCACCTTGAAAGATGGAGACCTGCTATCAATAGAGAGGGTACGACCAAATTTCCCCATTACAAGACGATAAAGGAATATTTATCTTAGGCCAGAATATGGGTTTGAACAGATTTTACTGGAGAGAGGTTTTCAGAAATCTGTTGCTATTGGGAAAGTTGTAATTGTCCTATCATCAACACTGGTATTGGTGATGTTACAGGCTGTCTGGAGACGTAGAGAAAGAAGCGCTATCTAGGAAGACGCCACTGCCATGCCCAAATTTCCCCATTGTGGGGCAACAAAGGCATTTCTATTTTATTACTGGTTATGTTTGTAGAAAAAAAAATATAACATTTATTGAGAAGTATATTGTTTTAAAGTGTCAATAAAGAAAAACAATAAAAAAAATAATCTAAACATTGCAATTCTTCAAACCCACCCTGAACACACGCATTCAATAATTTTTAAATGTTTTTTCATCATACATGCAAAATTCAGATTTTGCTGTAAAGCATTAAGGAACAACAACAACAACAACAAAAAGATTTAAGAGGATTTAGTTACATTAAGCCACAAAAAATTAAGATTTTTCCAAAATAATTAGAATAAGAAGAAACAAACATTCAATGTAGATTATCTTGAATTAATTTCAGGTTTTTCTCGTTTTATTGTGAGAGCATCAGGGGCCTGATGGGGCCGACGTACGTTGACCTTGTGCAGAAACAGTACCTGCATGAATGTGTGGATTATGAGGGACTGCTGCCTCCATATTATGCGTAAAAAACGGCACAGAGCAGAGTTGGACCAGTCCTCAGGGCTCACATCAGTAAATCTACCTGGTCAAACGGGTCAGCAGACACGACCTGTCAGGTTACTGTGAGGAATTGGGTCTGTAAGGTGGTTAGCGAACGCTTTAAAGAGGAAAAAACACCCCAACATCTGCGTGAGGTGTTTCTATCTACACCCCTGCAGCAGAAAAAAGGGAACATTCTGAAACTGTGTCCTTGGCTCTGTAGACAGAGAAAGAAACAGCATCCTGGACCCAAACACGGCGGCCCGTATTGTTGCAGCGCTCTGTTTACCTCCAGGCCCTCGACGATCTTCATTTCTGCGCGGCCACCTGTCACTGAGCTCTCGTTTATAACGCAAACGTGTTCCTCGGCCCTCCAAACAATGCCAGAACTGTGAAACTTTCTGTTATATTTACACCGAGGGGAAATCTAAATATTTGAACTAGTGTTTAACGGCGGGGGATTGTGCGCTCCATCATATCGTACACAAGCCCGATTGTTACCTTGGAAGAATCGCCGAGCTGTATTTACTTTGGGCTCCTGTGAGTGATATCTGCATCGAAGCTGTTTGCCATATTAGTGAGCTAAGACCTGAGGCTCTCCAGCTGAACTATTGCGACTGTGTACACAATTTAGATTAAAACCCTGTTTAGATTGCAAAAGAGGTGTATTTTGCAAGCCCTTTAACCCCATCCTGCTGTATATTTAATCAGGAAATATTTCCAGAGGAGGCTGGTATGTCCTAATTTATATCCCGAGCCTCCACCTTTCAGCTTTTGGGTTCACGGCTCAAATATTTCCCCCTTAAGATCAGCGACTAACAGAAATAATGGGTGTTTACAGCGCCCTCTGCAATTATTGGCTCCCCCTGACGAAGATGCATAAAAAGCCTTCCAATAAATTTAGATTTTATTGCAGAAATCTCACCCTGAAAGACTAAAAAAAAAAAAAAAAAAAAAAAACTCCAACCTTTAACTTTAGCACATTTATTCACATAAGGGCAAAATGATACAAATATACAAAAAACACCAAATTAATCCAGTATGATAACATGGAACTAAAGTGTTTTTTATAACGTATGCTTTATTGTTTAGGTTGATCGGAGTTTCCAGGAACTTTTAATTAGCTTGTATAATTTATAAATATGAAACATGCTGGCCCAATTCTCTTGGGCATTCTTCAAAAATAGGAATGACGAGGTGTTGGAGATTATGAGATTACAGAGAATGGACTGCAAAAGTGGTTCCTATGAAAAATACATATAAACGGACTCTGTAGGCCAGAGTCTGACATACCTACTTAGACTAGACAGAATAAGTGTTTATGGGAAAATGGGTTACACTTTATTTGAAGGGGTGTACATAAGACTGACATTTCACTGTCATAAACATGACATAACCCCTGTTATGAACATAAATGACTTTTTATGAATGTTTCGGACTGTTGTCATTAATTGTAATCCGATAAATTATGACACTATTAAAGCAAAGATGACATTGTTTAAAATGTCTTTGTTATGACATTAACAAAGACAAGGTTAGGTTTAGGGCTTGATTTGGGATTAGGTTAAATTTAGGGCTTGATTTGGGATTAGGTTAAATTTAGGGCTTGATTTGGGATTAGGTTAAATTTAGGGATTGATTTGGGATTAGGTTAAACTAAGGGCTTGGTTTGGGATTAGGTTAAATTAAGGGGTTGATTTGGGATTAGGTTAAATTTAAGGCTTGATTCGGGATTAGGTTAAATTCAGGGCTTGATTTGGGATTAGGTTAAATTTAGGGCTTGATTTGGGATTAGGTTAAATTTAGGGCTTGATTTGGGATTAGGTTAAATTAAGGTCTTGGTTTGGGATTAGGTTAAATTAAGGGCTTGGTTTGGGATTAGGTTAAATTAAGGGTTTGATTTGGGATTAGGTTAAATTAAGGGCTTGATTTGGGATTAGGTTAAATTAAGGGCTTGATTTGGGATTAGGTTAAACTAAGGTCTTGGTTTGGGATTAGGTTAAATTAAGGGGTTGATTTGGGATTAGGTTAAATTTAGGGCTTGATTTGGGATTAGGTTAAATTAAGGTCTTGGTTTGGGATTAGGTTAAATTAAGGGTTTGATTTGGGATTAGGTTAAATTAAGGGCTTGATTTGGGATTAGGTTAAATTAAGGGCTTGATTTGGGATTAGGTTAAACTAAGGTCTTGGTTTGGGATTAGGTTAAATTAAGGGGTTGATTTGGGATTAGGTTAAATTTAGGGCTTGATTCGGGATTGGGTTAAATTTAGGGCTTGATTTGGGATTAGGTTAAATTAAGGGCTTGATTTGGGATTAGGTTAAATTTAGGGCTTGATTTGGGATTAGGTTAAATTTAGGGCTTGATTTGGGATTAGGTTAAATTAAGGTCTTGGTTTGGGATTAGGTTAAATTAAGGGCTTGGTTTGGGATTAGGTTAAATTAAGGGTTTGATTTGGGATTAGGTTAAATTAAGGGCTTGATTTGGGATTAGGTTAAACTAAGGTCTTGGTTTGGGATTAGGTTAAATTAAGGGGTTGATTTGGGATTAGGTTAAATTTAGGGCTTGATTCGGGATTGGGTTAAATTTAGGGCTTGATTTGGGATTAGGTTAAATTAAGGGCTTGATTTGGGATTAGGTTAAATTAAGGGCTTGATTTGGGATTTGGTTAAATTAAGGGCTTGACTTGGGGTTTGGTTAAATTAAGGGCTTGATTTGGGATTAGGTTAAATTAAGGGCTTGATTTGGGATTAGGTTAAATTAAGGGCTTGATTTGGGATTTGGTTAAGTTAAAGGTTTGACTTGGGGTTTGGAGCACATCACACACCGGAGGATCTCCAAAGCTCAGTAGCAAAGTGTGACATCTCGAGGGTCACCAACTCATTAGATGCCAGATGATTGGAAGGAAAGCCTGGGGAAAAATAGTTTTCTGTCCTACCATCACAAACATAAACATGTGGAGTTTCACATTCTCTAGAGCAGGGGTGTCCAACTCATTTGGGATGCATTGGGACGCTTTGGCTTCATGACGTCATTATAAGGGCCGGTTGCACCTTTTTAGATGACACTTTTGGTTTCATTATTTCATTTCAGTTCACATAAAAAAGTAAAAAAAAATCAACAGTAACATAAAAATGTCACCCTTAGGCCCAGTTTATACAGTTTATCTGCAAAAAAAGTTCATATTACAGTGAGTTGCAATATAAACGCATCACTCTGCATCACTTTTTCTCTTTTTGTGGCATTTCTGGGTTGGTTTAATGTGTTGTGGGAAAACTGACATCTAGTGGCAGGATGCTGTTACTACACAGTTGTTTTTTTTATTTTAAAGAGGCACAGTTTTAGCTACTTTATACAATTGAAAAGGATATATGCCTCTACTTTATGATATGATGTGCCGTTTGTGGTGCTTGAGGACCGTATAAATCGCCTTGGCGGACCGGATTCGGCCCGCGGGCCTTAAGTTTCACACGTGCTGCAGACGATACTTAACTGAAACTGTGTTCTTTGGTCAGATCAGAATAATATTTATGTTTTCAGAAACAAAGACCCAGTCCAGACCCAGCGTTAACCTGTGTCCTTGTTGATCCAGGTTGTTTGCTATTTATACTTTAGGTAAAGAAGCGTGAAACAAAGGATGAACGCATAGAAAGGCCCCTCATGTCCTCTGGTATGTAAAGTGGAGAATCTGTGATGCTGTGGGCCCATTTTTCCACTAATGTTTTATAATTACAATTGTGCTGTACTTTAATCTTGCATAATTGAATTGTATTGATATAGCCAACTATTTTTGCATGTTCTCTATTTTGAAATGTAGCGAGGAGAAACTAGGGAAGCAATATACAGAAAAATCAAAATGCTCTGTGATTCTGTGAGTGTGGAAACATCTTTATAAGTTTTTGGCAACATTAACTGAGATACCAGGGCATTTTAAATAAAAATCTTCATTCGATCAATCATTGGGTCTTTCAGCAAGATAATGATTCAAAGCACACGGCCTTGTTGATAAAGGGTTCAGCAGAGACAGTATAAACCCTTTTAGGTTTCACCTCTGTTCCCACAACTCAATCCTAGACTGTCTTTACGTAAAACAAATATTTTTAAGCACGTTAATTCTCGTTTCATTCATCAGCAGCATAATATAAAAGGTGGTAGATTTCCTGCACCAATTTTAATACACGTTAAACTTTCCGTTGAGAAACACCAGTAATCGTGCAGAAAGCCTTAATTGGGGAATTCGAGTTATGGAATAGATTGTCCAGATCCCATAAATCTATGTAAAAGAAAAAGGTATTAAGTTACTGGTATATCCAGGCCTGAAAGCTGACCCAGAGCCGGCGCACAGATCCTTCACTGGAAATGAAGACTTAAAACTGCAAAGGGCCGAGAAAAAAAAAGTGCTTCTGTAAATCTCCGAAACCTTATTTACACTTGAAACAGAAATAAATTGCTTCCCGCACAAATTTAAACTGATAAAACGGCTTCCACAGATAATTTAACAATCCCTAATCTACGAGGCATCAGTTGCGCCGCGAAAACTCCTCAACTTCAGATTAATTTCCCGGCCTTTGACTCGGCGCTGATGCTGACTGGCATCATGGATCAGAGCTTGCAGTCGCGCTGACCGCCTGACACCGCTGCAGTGACTCTCCACTGTCACCCAGTTGGGATTTAGAGATCTGTGAAAGGAGGCAATTTCAGATTATCGCGTCCTGATCAGCGTGCATGTGTCAGGGAGGGGGGGGGGGGGGTTTGCCTGTCGGCTGTGGGCAGGACACACATGCTTTCAGGATCGCACAGATGCCTGCCGTTGTCGTTAATCTCCCCGAGCGGCTCTGCATCTCGACGGCATCCGTATGCAACTTTAATTTGGGCACTTCAAACTGCAGAGGGGATAAAGATAGCTTTTGAAGATTGCTTTTCATGTTGGCTTCGCACATCTGAGCGTTTAAGTGTAGCAGAAAAAAGATCTGGATGCTTTTTTTTTTTTTCATTTTTGTGGCAAAAAAAAAAAAAAGTGGGAGTCACTCAGCTTTGGAGGGAACTTGAAGAGGCTGGAAAACGGCAGCTTTAGAGCCAATTTCCTGCTATTGTTTCACACTAAAGAGATGAACACTTTCTATCAGAGCTTCTTCCAGAGGCGCCCCATTTCCACTTTAAGCAATATCACGGCATACAGTAAGAGGCAGTTCTTTAATGGTTCTGCTCCATCTCTGCCCCTTCAACAAAAATAAAAGTACATTACAGACATACAGTACATATATTTATGATATTTCCAAATTTTAACCAGTTTTAGAACGAAAAAAACCCCCAACACAAAACGTTTCTATTTTTCCATATAACCAGCCAACATTTACATATGGGGCCCCTATAGGTTAAATCCTGGAAAACTAAGTGAAAGTGGGACCCATATGGGTCCTATATGTGTATGACAATTTCAGTCGTTTTCTCCCATTATTATTTGATACACAGTAACCCACATGCATCCCATACAAGAGAACAGATCCCCTTTAGTATTTACAAAATCCATATGGGGCCCGCAACCCCAGCTCAGCTGGGTCCCAACATTTACATATAGGGCCCATATAGATTAGCCTCGTGAGACCATCCTGATCTCGCGAGGTTTCAAGGTTTCACTCGCAGATCAGTCTGGATACCCTCCGTTGAAGAAAATTTGGAGCCGTTCACCAAACGAACGTCCAATCAGCGTTGGCTTTGAGGCGGGTTGAGGTGTGACGCAACGGGAAGCGCGTCAGTTCAGTCTAAAGAACATGGCGGCTTCAGCCGATGAAACTAGCGTTAGCGCGGCTATCGAGCAAGTTTTATCGGAATTACAGAGTATTTCTTTGCTGAGCTAACGAGCCTTTACTTGCAGCAGCAAGAGAAGCTTGGCTTGTGGTTGTGTTTTCGTCGTCGCTCGTAACAGAGCGACAACGAATCTGATTGGTTTATTTGGCCCGTCTATCACCAACATAGGCCAATCAGCTGACCAGTATTTTCGCCCCTTCCCAAAATTACTTCAACGGAAGGTTTCCAGATGGATATGCGGAGCAAATCTATCTGGCGGAGTCAGGTAACATATAGATAGCCTCGTGAGACCATCCTGATCTCGCAAGCTTTCAATGTTTCACTCGCAGATCAGTCTGGCTACTCTCCGTTAAAGAAAATTTGGAGCCGTTCACCAAACGAACGTCCAATCAGCGTTGGCTTTGAGGCGGGTTGAGGTGTGACGCAACGAGAAGCGCGACAGTTCAGTCTAAAGAACATGGCGGCTTCAGCCGATTAAACTAGCGTTAGCGTGGCTATCGAGCAAGTTTTATCGGAATTACAGAGTATTTCTTTGCTGAGCTAACGAGCCTTTACCTGCAGCAGCAAGAGTAGCTTGGCTTGTGGTTGTGTTTTCGTTGTCGCTCTGTTACGAGCGACGACGAAGCATGTTGACGAGTACGTCATATGCTTCGTTGATCTGATTGGTTTATTTTGCTTGTCTATCACCAACATAGGCCAATCAGCTAACCAGTATTTTCGCCCCTTCCCAAAATTACTTCAACGGAAGGTTTCCAGATGGATATGCGAAGCAAATCTATCTGGCGGCGTCAGGTTACCATATAGATTAAATCCATGCGAAACGTGAAAAAAGTGAAAGTGGGACCCATATGGGTCCTATATGTGTATGACAATTTCAATACTTTTTCCAATTACTATTTGAGACACAGTAACCCACATGGATCCCGTACAAGAGAACAGATCCCCTTTAATATTCATAAAATCCATATGGGGCCCGCAACCCCAGCTCAGCTGGGTCCCAACAATTACATATAGGGCCCATATAGAGTAAATCCATGCAAAACGTGAAAAAAGTGTAAAGTGGGACCCATATGGGTCCTATATGTGTATGACAATTTCAGTTGTTTTCTCCCATTACTATTTGAGACACAGTAACCCACATGGATCCCATACAAGAGAACAGACCCCCTTAGCATTAACTAAATCCATATGGGGCCCGCAACCCCAGCTGGGTCCCATTAATCCAAACAGGATTTTTTTGAGGGGAGTTTAATGCAAGCATGTCATAAATCTACACCATTTTTAAATTTTCATATTTTCTTCTGAAATTTGAACTCCCCATGTGGAACTTTTAGTAATTAAGTAATTTCCCCCTGGGATCATTAAAGTAAGTCTGAGTCTGAGTGAGTCTGAGTAAAGGAGCAATATGTGAAATTTCACCACTCAGTGGGCTGTTGACTGTCTGTAGACCAAAACAAGATGTGTAGCAAGCCACGCCTCTCTACCTCCCCCCTCTCCTCTCCTCCTTCTCACTCATTGCCCCACATTTACATGTTTGCAAAGGATTAAAACAGCTTCACCTTTTGGAGGAACATGTCTAGTGAGGAAGTAAGTAACTCATTACTTTATAATGCTGTTAGCGAGACAACATTTCAATCCGCTGGACGTGCTTACCGTCATTTTTCTCCACTTTGCTCCTAAGCTGCGCTGCTCTGACGATGGCATTTTATTAGCAGGGAGGGGGCTAAGCCTTGAGTGGCAGCTGTTCACATGCACGTGCATTTATCCATGGCCGGTTTAACATTGTGAACAAGAGACTGGAGAACAACGGAGACATGGTGTGTGGCATCATACCCTGGTTCCATCTAAAAAGATCCCTTTAGTTATTCACAAAACTATTTTTTAGTTCTTTTCATCTAAAATATTAAAATTTCACTTCATGCTCCTTTAAATCTCTAAATTTGAGGTTAAGTTATGAAAAAACATGATATTTAAAGGTGTTAATGCAATAACTTTTTTTTCAAATGTCTTTTCTTAATATTTACTCCAGTCTTCACCATACAAACTTAAATAATTTTACTAATTTGTCTTTCTTCAGCATCCTCCCAGCCACAAACTTAACGTATTCGTGTGTGTGCGTGCATTTCTGGGGGGGCAAGTGTCAATGGTTGGAAACATTAGATCTGATTTGCCTACATGTATTTTGTGAAAAGTTGTCAGTAGCGAGATTCATTTTCCATCCCAAACATCCAGCTTGGCAGATTTACGGTAGGTGAAGAAACGCTGCGTAAACTTTGCAGGATTAGACACCTTTCTGGGTTCCTGGACGTGCAGCTTTCATCCATACATGCCTCTGAGAAGCAACCCCAGCGTCCACGTTCAACCACATGTATATTTAAACAGCTCTCCTCCAAACAACTGCTCACCGAGGGCCGCTTCAGAAGCGACGCGGAGCTTTGAAACGACACCGGAGCGCTGCGTGGTGAAGGGCGGCGTCCCTTTTTATGGAGTCGTAGTTTGTTCTAATAGTTGCTGCCGCACCGACCCGCCCCAGCGGCCTAGGAAACATCGGGCTCTGTGTGACTTATGAGCGTGGCGGCGCTCCAAGTGCCTGCAGCCTTCCTGTTTATTTGCACCGACGGCGCTGGTCGGCAGCGACGTGGGGTCCGGCGGATCCAGCTGAGCTCGTGTAAACACGCAGCCTGGGATGCGTGGCGAAAGTGGCTATTTTTCTCCGGCGGGTTGATTTTTTTGTTAAAACAATTTTACTGCTCGTTGTTTTTAACCCAGCATCAGCCTCTTAACAAGGCTGGACAACCTGCTCTCCTCGAGTGCTTTGTGTATGCCTTCTGACTAAATATTCCCGTGTCTCTGTCGCGACTCGTATAAACTAGCAAAGAAACAAGAGAGTCCTGGCAGGAACTTTCTATGTCTCTGACTTCAGGGCTTTAAAATGATAATACTGCCCTTTACTGCTGACCTCAGAGAACTTCAGCCCCAACGTGTCAAATGTTATTAGAACTGGAGCTTATTTGTTTGTTTTTGGCCACCTAAATGTTTTAGATCAGGTAAAAAAAACCCGAGGGGCAAAAAAAAAAAAAATCAATTAAGGAACAGAAGCTTTCCAAACCAATTAACCTACTGAAAATAAGTAATTCCCTTATGTTTAATTGTGAGTTTACTGTGAAGCTTCTTCTTCATTCAGTGTCCCAAACCAAACCCAGCGCTGATCACCGTCTGACCTGTAATATCAAGAAATCCCTTAAATAGAACCTGTCTGACAACATGAAGTAGGCTAAAGTCACACATAACGCCCCGATCCAGAGAAATTCATCATCACTGATTTATAAGTCATTGGGACTCCAGAGAACAACAGCTGGAGAAGGCAGAGAACAGCGGAGAACCTTGTCGGGAGAGGCCGACATACCAAAATGGCTCTGAGAGCTCATCCAGGAGAACCCGGAACAATATCTGCAGTTCTGCAGGCCTCACTGCCTCAGTTAAGGTCAGGGGACATGATTCCACAATAACAAAGAGAAACATGGCCTCCATGGGAGCGTTCCAAGGCCAGAACCTCTCTGACCCAAGAGAACATTTACCAAAAACATCTTAACGATCCCCCAGACCTTTGGCAGAAGCCTCTGCTGACTGATGGGACACAAAGAGGACTCTTTAAAGGGGTTTCTGGTTAAATTTGATGCAAAGCTAACACAGAAATTCAGGAAAGCATTGCTGACTGTCGGGCACGGTGGTGGCAGTGGGATGATGTGGGGATGAAACCATGACTTGTCCTTCTTATTAGTAAGTCTCAGAGGAGACCGTCTGGCCATCAGTTCATGAACTTAAGCGAAAGACCACCTTAAAGAGGCCGATCAGGGCGGAAAAATGAACATCATTAAATTTTTCACATAGCGTCAGGTTGGTTTAGATAGATCCTTTCCCCCCCACAGTCTTTGACATTAAATTTGTTTGATGGCTGGAAACATTTAAAGGTGATTAGCTCGACTTTTCTGTGCTAATCTCTCCCAGATTCTCTGAAATAAGATCCCTCCGACCGCTGTCCGCTGCAGAAGGGGTTGAGTTGCTGAATATTTCACCAGAAAAACGGGAAAACGGGAAGATTTTCCCTCCCTGTTGGCTTTTTATGCACAGCTATCTAGTCAAGAACCTTCGTCGTGAAATCTCATAAAAAAAGCATTTAACATGTTTCATTGAATCTGAATTTTGCAGCCTTAAACTTACGGCTAAAATCTGCCAAATTTCTCAAATGAAACATTCAGAATGAAAAGTTCTCCATCCGACTGGAAAAATATTCCCACCATTAACACCTGTAGCTTAAATCGAGTTTAGCCTAAACATAACTATCGAACTTTTTAGCCGAGATGCCGAGCACCATGATTAAGATGAATTACTGAGCTTCAATTAGCATTCAGGGTGAAAACGGGGCTTTATGTAAGTGCTATAAAACATCAGACAATGAGCGCTCAGCCTGAAGTCACTGCTGCTTCCTGTTAGACACACTCCTTCACCGTCTTCGTGTCGGTCCCGACCTCCGGCGTCAACACGGGGACATATAATTCAGCCCAACTCTGGCTCCTCTTTCCTTCCAATCGCCGCTCTGGCGTCTGTCAACAGGAAGCAGGGCCATCCAAAGGCAAAAGCGCGAGGGGCAGCGGAGTCTCCGGCCGGCACGGGTCGGCCGCTCATTAGCTGCGACAGAACCGGGACAACAGCGACGACGGCGGTGGCCGTGGAGTTTGGGGACAAGCGTGTGTGTGTGTGTGTGTGTGTGTGTGTGTGTGTGTGTGTGTGTGTGGGGGGGGGGTAACGGCGGGCAACGGTTTGAGTGTTGCCACCATGTGATAGCTTCTCCAGGCGGCCCGTGCACTCTGACACCGGCAGCCGGGTCCCAGGGGCCGTCACGGAGCTCCATGCGTGCCTGCCGCTGGGGGTGGAGGGGTGGGTGGGGGTGGTGGTGGTGGTGGGGGGGAGCAGGACCCAAGCCAGGGGTCGGGGAGGTCAGCGAAATGTCCTAGCAGCAAAATCTAACCTAGTTTCACCGCCGCAGTCAAACAGAGAGAGCGATCCGTGCAGAGATTCCTGCCACAGAGTTTGGCTTTGATGTTCTTGCCTGCCCAGCGGAGTCAAAAGGCCAACAGACCGAAGGTAGCAAACTTTGGGGCTTTTTCCAAAGCGCCTCGGTGCTTCCTGGGGCGTCAAGCGTGGGCGGCCGGGAACCGCTCGGCCCCAACGAGGTCGTTCCGACGTGCAAAACGACCGCGGCTAAACTTCACATGCAACGGCGAGCGAGAAGGTGCCACTGAGAGCTCGGGCTGCGGTCGGCAGGCAGACGTGGCCGATTTAGGGACGCGCCTCCGTTCACAGGCGTCCAGCGTGAACCGTTTCCAGAAACTCTGATGAAAGCTGCGAAGTGACGCTGTTAGTTATCCATGTGGAAAACCTCAACCCATTTAGTTGATTTAACATTACGTCATTGATTCATCTTATCTTTATGTTGCTTTGTCATAATTTATGATAAATAACTTTAGAGTTTTCAACTGTATTAATGGGTAAATGTTTCTGTTCTTTGGTGAAATTTAAATATCCTTGTCTTTTGAACATTTTTGTTCTGGTTTTCTAAAATATAGAAATAAGACACATTGAAGTGAAGCTTTTTATGCCAGTATTATATTCTCTTTTTTGGGTTAGTCCTTGATGTCTTATGTTCTTGTAGTTTTAGTGGCAAGTCTTTCTTTCCCCCTACTCTTTGTCTTTTGTCACTTTCTGTTTGTATTTTTAGACATTCGTTGTAATCTTTGTGGTCAGTTTGCATGTTGTGTAGCCACCAAGTCTTTAAACATTATTTTGTTTCCTGTGCTGTTTTTCAGGAGTCACATCATGTTTTCTTTATGGCCCCATTGTGTTGTTTTGCAGTAACTCGGTGACGTTTTGTCGTCACGTTGTGTCTTTCTCTAGTTATTTTGTGTTTTGCGGTCAGCATCAGAACATTTCTTTTTATCCACTTTACATCTTTTTTTTCTCACTTTGTGACCTTTTGCAGCCAGTAAGTGTCTTTTAGTGGCTTTGTATCATTTTGGAACTATGTAGCTGTTATGTTACTATTTTGTGTTGTTATATGTTGCTTTGTTTCTTTTTGTTTTCACCTTTTGTAGTGTCTTTGCATCTGTTTATGATTGATTTTGAATTTTTGTAGCTATTGTGTATTTTTAAAGGTCATTTTCTTTCTAGGTTAGACATTTGTTTTAGTTTTTAGTCACATTGAGACAGTTCATACTTTTAATTTGTGTATCTTTGTTGTTGTTTTCTAGCCACTGTGTCGTTTTGAAATCATTTCCTGTATTTTTAGAAATTGTCATTTTGTCAGTTTGTGACATTAGACTTTTTGCCACATTGACATTAGACTTGTTTTCCCATTGTGTATTTTTTATAATAATTTTGTCCCTTTACAGACATTTTGTGTATCTGTTCTTTTTCTCAGATGTTCATTGGTTCTATTTACTTACTTTTTGACATTTGGTAACCTCTTTGTGACCTTTCTCAGTTACTTTGTGTCTTTTTGTACCGATGTGTTTATTTTATAGTTTTTAGCTGTTATGGATCATTTTGTCTCCATAATGTGTCCCTTTGCAGTTTTTTTTGTCATGCTTTGTTTTCTAGCTATTTCTTGTTTCTGTGGTTTAATTTCTCTATTTTTTTTACACATTCTGGGCATTTTTGTTGGCATTTTGTATCCTTTTGTCGCTATCTTCTATTGCTTTGTAGACTCTTTGACATTCTGTGGCCTTCTTGTGTCAATTTTCTAGTCAGGTTCTGTAGCCGTTCTGTCTTTTATTGTCCGTCTTCTTTTTGTAGTCAATTTGACTCATATTTCCATTTCTGTTTACTCTTTTTTTTGTATTTTTGTAGCTATTTTGTCATTTTCTCCTTGAAGTCATTCTGTCTGTTTGCATTGTCACTTTCTGTTGTATTGTAGCACTTTGCTGAACTTTTGTCATGTCCAAGTCATTTTGTAGCCATATTACAATTTTTAATAGTCATTTTGTAACTTTTTGCAGGCCTTTTTTCTTCCTCAAGAGTTTCTTTTTATCTGTTGGCAGTTATTTTATCGTTATCTCGGTTTCCATTCAGGTTATCTCAACATTTTTCTGTGAATAAATCGACTGATCCGATAAATCCGGTCATTTGATTTAATGACCGCTCAGTGTCTAATTTACCAAACTCTTTTCAAATTAAAAGCACGTCGAAGAGCGTCTGAAGCAGCAGAGCTGTGGTGCCTGCTGACCTCTGTTTGGGTGTGCGTCAATGGAAACAACATCCTGGACACACAAGCAGACACGAAACTGGCCCGTAGCGCCAAGAACAAGATCTCGTCTCCCCTCAAAGACTCGCTGCCAGTTTGAAGTCCGACTCTGAGGCGAGTCGGAGATCTTATCCGGTTTGAAGTGGAGAACACCCGCTTCTCCGTTCACCTCCGAGCGTTTCTTCCCCCGAGAAAAAAACAAAACAACAACATGGTCCTGCGGATCCGTGGCAGGGGAAGAGAAAGTGAAGCTCTCGGAGGCAGAGCTGGTCTCTCTTAGCAGACAGAGAGGATCAGAGGAGCATCAGTGACCACATTAAGGATGATGCTGCTGCAAATCTCCCTCAGACACCATCACGCTCTGTCTCTTTGCCTTCAAGCCTTTTTTATATCAGTGAAAACATGTCAGCACCCATAAAATATGAAAGCCGGGGAAAAAGGGAAGACTCCGAGGTGCTCGGAGCAAATGGTTAGTCGGAGATAAAGATGGAGGGCTGTGACCTGACCGTATCATTTTAACTTGGGATTTTAATTAAAGTAATTAGGCTTTCGAGACAAAACGCGGCCTTTCCGAGTATTGCTGTTTTAACAGAAATATGCTTTACCACATCTTGCTGATTAATCCTGATTCATCCTGCTAAAGCATATTATAAGATCCATCAGTTATTTTATTGTGTTTTCTGCCATCATTATCCCAGGGCGATAAAAAAACATTGTTTTTGTCATATCAGTTTTATTTTTGTCTTATGTTACTGCTTTCGAAATCTTAAATCCTATTCTTATTAACTAGGATTGAGTACAAATTTAAAACGTATAGATTTTGTCTCCTGTGAGTTTTCTGTTTTCTTTTAAAACAATGTTTAGACGTGAAATGTCTGAATTTCTTCAAGATTTATGAAGATGATTTGCTTTGTTAGCTATTATTTTTTTACTTCTGTCAAACAGTTGTCATTTTAAGATTATCTGGTTCTTGTCTTGGTTAATTTTGCATCAATTTGTAGCCATTCAAGTCATTTTTGGTCCTCTGCAACTATTGTGTGTGGTTCATTTGAACTCTGAGTAACTTTAAGCTCTTATATTCTCCTTTTGGACGATTTTTTTTATTATTATTTTATTTTGCCTTTTTGTCCCTTTAGTTGTTCGTAGCTATTCAGAATATCACGCTTTTATGAAAATCAATCATCCAACCATTAACACGTCTGTTTAACCAACCAACCCTCTAAGCAACACAATAAATATCTGTTACAAGAAACATCCATCTGTCCAACTAACCAAGAATAAACCAACCAAACCGACATTTCTGTTCAACCAACCCATCAAATGACCAAGCAATAAGCCAAAAATAACCAAAAAATGAACCATCGGTCCAACCAACCAAAATCCTGTTTAACCAACAGGCCACCCCACCATCTGTCTAGCCATCCAATAATCTGACCAACTAATAAACCACCATCCGCCCATCTATAATTTCTTTAATACGTCTTTGAATCCATCCATTACTGCTGAAGGGACCCATCAGCTCTTAACATTTTCAAACAGATGCTTTAGTCGAGCATCATTAATGTTTTATTGCTTCTGTTTTGCGTTTTAAAGAGTATCTCTTCTTATACGTCAGCTTAACGCCAGTTTAAACATCGTGAATTTAATACCAAGATGTTTTTTTTATACATGGTCAAATTTCATCCAAAAACCATCCACACGCCTTTCCTCACATCTCTAATAAACGCATATTCAGCCCATTCTCCTACCGTTCCTCTTTTGCGTGCATTTGCATTTATGATGCAGCTTATTTGTTTTTATAGATGCACAAAGAACACACGACAACCAACAGAAGGCACGGTCTCAAAGCCGGACATTGTTTTATTCATGCGGCTGGAAGATGCAGACAGGAGCCTGCTGGAAGCTCTCTGGAAATGTGCTGGGAAGTCAACCGAGCCGAGATAAGGGCTGTATAGAGCAGCGGGGGGAGAAATAGTCGAACAGGAACTGCTGGATGCACGGCTAGAGACAAATATTTCATCAGCAAAGTTCCCACATCCAAACTCTTGTGAACACACCCCGCCCTCGGTTTGTGTTTGCCTCGCCTTGACACTGGTAAATATGTGTTTTCCTCCGCTGCGATTGGAGATTGACTGCATAAAATGACTCATTGTGGCGTCTAAAAAGCAAATCTGTTGCCGAGCTTATTGACAATGCGGGCTGAGACGGGAGGATAAATAAAGAGACACAGGGAGGAAATGAAGGCGGCTGCCCAATCATGACGCCTGCTTAAGACCTCTGAGTGCTACTTTACCATTGCAATATTTTGACTGAAATCTTAATGCAATGAGGATTAAAGGGATTACAACATAATCTTGGGTAATCCAAAACGCCACGGACGGAGGAGCACTTGTAATAACGGCGTAAAACCCGTCCGGAGGTCTGACAACATTGTCAGTCACGGCGAGGATTAAATATTTGCGGGAAAAACTTTCGACTAATGCCCGCAAACCGTCGCTGGCGGAGAAAAGCACGGGCGCCGGCAGGCAATTTGGTAATTTAAGAGACATATAGCACCTCGGTAAGTGCTGGCCGGCCCGCTGCCAGGACAAAGCCCGGCGAAGATGAAGGGGGAGTCGGGCTTTTTAAGCAGATTTACTACCCCCAATTTTTGTTTTTGATCAATGCTCAGGCAGGTTCATTACGCATGGGGGAGGCTTGAGGAATGAAAATGTTCCCACAACCCCGAATCAATTCTTATTAGGTTTACTGAAATGTCATCAACGTGTCCATTAGCTTTTCCATTAATTTATATTTTCTCCTCAGGAGCCGCTTGTATATTTTAAGGATTATGTAAAGCATCAGCAGAAATTATCTTTTGAGCTAAATAACCCGCATTCATCGACTTGAACCTGCCTTTAATTACAAGCCTTCACTCAATAACGGCCGTTTGCGAGACACATTAGTGGGATTTGATGCCGACCTTGCCTGGATGCGCCCCCCGAAAATTCCCCGCTGCTTGATTGAAGTTGTATTGATGCCGAACTCCTCTCAAACAAACCAAACCCTTAATTTCAGTGAATAAAAACAAATTGAGTGGGAGAGAAGCTTTTAGGAAGGAGAGGCGGCATTAAGAAAGCAGGAATTTGTGTCAGGGAGGAGGAAGCAGAGACGCGGAGATGGTGACGGCGGACATCACTATACATCCTGCCAGTGGTGGGTTCAGGCGGCTAGAAACCATGGCTGCTGTTACTCCTGTCAGGTGGAGGACAACCAACAACAAATCAGAGACAACATACATTCTTTTCCAAAGTCCTATTTAATCTCCCTTTATATATATATATATATATATATATATATATATATATATATATATATATATATATATATATATATATATCACACAACCATTGAAAGGGTTAATTTTGTGAGAAATATTTGTTCTCTATTTGGTCTTGTTCCATTTCTTGGTGCACTATATACATTTTTGGGGGGACGAATATGGATTTCTGCAATTATTTTGACTCATTCATGGTCATTTGTTTGTTTTTGTGGCCATTTCTATGATTCAATCTCATCTGTTTGTCATTTTGGGCATTTTATTTTCTGGTAAAAAAAAAAAAAAAAAAAAAAAAAAATAATATATATATATATATATATATATATATATACACAATTCTGTGTTATTGGTGTCTTTATTTAGGGTTTGAGTCAATTGTAGTTGCTTGTAGCCATTTTACTTGTACTTTGGCCAATATGCCTTTCTTTGTATCACTTGTTTACTTATTTTTTCACCCGTGTATCTCATTGTAGCCATTGTTGTGTTATTTGTAGCTAATTTTATCACTTTTCTGATTCTTTTTTGGTCAATATGTTTGTTGTAGCTCTTTTTTTTGTCATTTATGGTTTTACAGCTGTTTTGTGTTATTTGCAGTTATTTATATCTCTTGTAGCCATTTAATATCCTTTTTTGGCCAAAATGCCTTTCTTTGTAGCTTCTTTGTGTCATTTATTTCCTTTTACGCCTCTGTGTATCTCCTTGTGGCCATTCTTGTGTTATTTGTAGTTACTAGTATCTGCAGCCATTTTGTTACCTTTTCTGATTATATAAATTTTTTTGGGCCTGTTTCGTGTCATTTGTGGTCTTTAGTTTTTCTTTGTAGTGATTTTATTTCCTTTTTTGTTTAATATGCATCTCCTTGTAGCCATTGTTGTGTTATTTTTGGTTAATTGTATCACTTTGTAGACATTTAGATTCTTTTTTGGTCAATATATGTTTGTTGTAGCTGTTTTTTTTGTCATTTATGGTTTTACAGCTGTTTTGTGTCATTTGTGGTCATTTGTATCGCTTATAGCCCTTTAACATCCTTTTTTTTGGCCAATATTCTTTTCTTTGGAGCTTTTTTGTATCATTTGTTTACTAATTCTTTCTCCCTTGTGCATCTCCTTGTCTTGCTTGTACTTACTTGTATCACTTTGTAACCATTTTGTTTCCTTTTCGAAACAATATGCATTTTTGTAACTTTGTTGCGTTATTTGTGGTCTTTAGTGTTTCTTTGTAGTGATTTAATTTCCTTTTTGTTCAATATATATCTCCTTGTAGCCAGTTTTGACTAATTTGTAGTTATTTATATAGAGTTAGAATAGAATAGAATAGAATAGAATAGAATAGAATAGAATAGAATAAAATAAAATTCAACTTTATTGTCATTGCACTGTCACAAGTACAAAGTAACGAAATGTGGTTTGCATCTATCCAGAAGTGCTATACAGGATATAAATATTATTTATAAGTATGTATAAGTAAAAAGTAATAGCAGGAGACTGTAAAATATTGTGTATAAATATAAATATGGGAGCTATATGCACAGATTATACAGAATATAATAAATATGGGAGCTATATGCACAAATTATACAGAATATACAGGAATGTTAGGAAAAGGATTATATATGTATTAGATGGTTTATAATACAAGATAAATAATGGCAGATAAGATTTACAGAATCTATACAGATTGTATACAAATTGTGTGTGTGTGTGTGAGGGTAACAGTCCATGGTATGTGTGTGTGTGTGTGTGTGTGTGTGAGGACAGTTCACATGTTATTATTGTATGGGGGAATGGGGGGGTTACAGTCCTTATAGTTGTCAGGAGGCGTTCAGGAGCGTGACAGCTGTGGGAAAGAAGCTGTTCTGGTACCTGGTGGTTCTGGTCCGTAAGTTTCTGTAGCGCCTCCCAGAGGGCAGAAGGGAGAAGAGTGTGTGTGCAGGGTGAGTTAAGTCCTTGGTGATTTTCCCGGCCCTTTTCAGACACCGCTTCCTATAGATGTCCTTGATGGGAGGGAGCGGTGCCCCGACGATGTGCTGGGCAGTTTTCACCACCCTCTGCAGCGTCTTCCGGTCGGCGACAGAGCAGTTCCCGTACCAAACTGTAATACAGTTAGTGAGGATGCTCTCAATGGTGCAGCGGTAGAAATTCGTGAGGATCTCTGAGGACAGATGGTTCTTCCTCAGGGTCCTCATGAAGAACAGGCACTGGTGCGCCTTCTTGATGAGTTTGGAGCAGCTGGTCGTCCAGGTCAGGTCCTCAGAGATGTGGACTCCCAGGAATTTAAAGCTGTCCACACGCTTATATCTCTTTATATCCAGAAATTTGTCCCTGAACAACATGGAGACTAAGGATTTTATTATTTGCTCTTATCACCAATTTCAGTTGTCACTCATACAGACTCATTGTTTAATATAAAATTGTGATTTACCAAAGATCATCTTTAGAATCCTTATTGTCAGTCAGAGTCAGGCTATCAAAAAAAGTTTGCTGTGGAGATACTTTTCTTGCCCAACAATATTCCACATTGATGCATAATCGGGCCTTTATTGCACGAGGTCACGAAGCCTCACTGCATTAATTCACAACATGAAATTACCAACATCAACTCTTGGACTTGAAATGTCAGGTTGCATATGCCGCTGAAAATGTTTTCCCTCGCACTTAATTTTGTGCTTTTCATGTCAAAATCAAGACGACCTCCACGCAGATTTTTTTTTTTTGTTTAAGAGGAAGGTTTGGGAACCCTGGAGGTCAACGCGTGTCAGCCGGCTCTCCAACGAGCCGAAATGTTGCACTCGCAAAATTCAAATCTGCTGTCAGTCAGCTGCACCCTTTGGCCTTTCTAGTGTGTAAGAGGAACGTTTCCACTCCATGCCAACGAGGACGGTGTCTCCGACTCGAACTCCTACTGCTTGGCCGCACGTGGGTGAGACACTTGACCCCAGACTGCTGCGTGTCCTGCAGCCGACGACTGGACCGAGTCCAGTTTTCTCTTTTAATGGACAGACATGAGATGCGTTTTAAAGCTTCGGCAAAAGCTCGCTACCCTCACCTTAATGCCGCATGCTTAATGCATGCTCAGATTGTTATTCTACGAAGGCAGTAAGTGATCTTCTGCTTTGACCTGAAAGGCTTTGTGCAAAAGTAAACATCAACATTGTTTTC
This sequence comes from Fundulus heteroclitus, assembly GCF_011125445.2. Classification (NCBI taxonomy): domain Eukaryota; kingdom Metazoa; phylum Chordata; class Actinopteri; order Cyprinodontiformes; family Fundulidae; genus Fundulus; species Fundulus heteroclitus. The sequence goes on from NC_046384.1 coordinate 7,511,755, forward strand.
CACTCATATGTACAGTTTTCATTAGTGCCCCAGAAAAACTTTAAAGGATTAAAAACAAGTAGTCAAAAATCAAGAGTAGCATTCACAGAAAAAAAAAAAACACCGGCTTTATGTTCCTTCCTTTATATTAATGTTTTTAGCCTGAAACATTTTGGACAACAAGGACTAAAAGCTTGCTGTCTTCTAAAATAAAAACGCATTTTGTTCAACTTCTATGTTTCTGGTTCTTTATGACATTTCTTTGGTCAATTTCTATCTGTACCTTGTGTTAATGTTTGGTAATTTTATATCCGTTTCAGGTCATCATGTCTTTGTGCTTATTAGGGTTTTATTCGTCATCTCTTTGCTGCAATTTCACATTTTCTCTGTTACGTTGTGCATCATTGGAGCCGTTATTAGTTGTTTCAGCTCTTTCTAAAGACAGTGTAATGTGTCTAAATTGATATTTTCTTATTGGTGTGTTTTGTATCTTTTAATTTGCGTCTTGTGTCGGGTTCTCTAACCCTTGTGCTTATTTCCATAATCGCTCTGATAGTCTTTGTTTAGTTGGTTAAGATGGTGCAAATCATACATATAATTTGTAATTGGATATGCTTACGTTATCAATGCTTATTCTAATAAAAATGGTTAATAAATGTAATAAAGACATGATTTTTTTACATTTTTGATTAACTTTTTGGACCAACATTTTAACTGAGTGGTAATTTGTTTGATATATTTGTTAAAATTAATGTATTAATGTCCCCATAAAACAGTTCAACTCATTGTACAAGAATATAGGGATTATGGGATACATGATGTAATAATTATTTTATTAGAACAGGTAGTAAAATAATTGTTATTGTTATATTACATAAATGAATTCATCTTCAAATGTTAAGATTGGTGCAAAATCTATAAGAATTACACATTTCTAAATGTTTATGGTATGTGTAATGTAGTCTGCTAACTTATATATACTACATAAATAGAACCAGTGAGGTGTGATAAGGTTAATGCATGGAGAAAGTGAGACTGAATAAGTTTTGACTTCCACACAATCCTTTGAGTGTGTGAAACTAATCTATAATGTACACAGTTTTATATTATACTGTTGATAATCTGCATATATTCAAATAACACCGAGGGGAAAACTTTGTGTATTTTTGTGGTTATTTTGTAACTTTCTATAATCTTTTTGTTATCTGTCTAGTTTACAATGTATCTGACATCCTTTTACCTTTTCTAGTCAGCTTTCCTCATCTTTCTCCAACAGCCTCGTATGTCCTTTTGCAGCTTTTTGTCATTATTCCACATCTTTTCAGCTTCAATATTTACTTTATTTTGTGTACTTATAGCTATTTTGTTCTCTTAAGTGATTTTTTAAGACTTCTGATTAATTTATGTGGCTTAATTTACTTGTTTTTTCTGTTACTCTTTAGTCTTTTTTTCAATCTGTGGTCTCTTCTACTTTTATCTTAAGACTGAAATCTACTCAAC